>NW_028134988.1:0-110000 GCF_964662115.1 Mustela nivalis
AGATGGGGCCTGCCAAACCTACGTCCCCAAACCTAAGCTGAGTTTGTGTTTTCAGACTTCTGTCCTCAAAGTCCTGGGCCACACACCCTCCAGGCTGGGGCCCCTGGAGCCACACATTAGGACTGTGCCTACCCAATCCATGGGAATTCTGCCCATTCCATTGTCCAAAATCATACGAATTAGGAGAACTCTCCAAAGTCCCCGAGGCCATCCCAATACTGTAGGTCTCCTGGGACAAACAAGGGCGGTCTGACACCAGGTGAGCATCTACCTCCACTCATTCCATAGATGGATATCCCCATAGAAGAAGATTGAACCAGACAGGCCGTAGGCCATAATCGGATCCATTGCTTTCATTTACAGGCATGTCTCCTCAAAGCCTGAATTCCAATACCATCATAAGGGGTTTCCTGAGGCACCCATCAGAACAAATCTCGTCTCCAAATTGAAACTTGTGCATGGGAGCTATGTCAAAAGCTTAGGAGAATACTTCAGGGTCCTGGTGCCACCTCCCCATTCCAAGGCCCTCATGGACACAAACACATATTAGGCCCCATCCTCAGGAAAGTCCATT
The DNA here is from genome assembly GCF_964662115.1 of Mustela nivalis. NCBI lineage: Eukaryota > Metazoa > Chordata > Mammalia > Carnivora > Mustelidae > Mustela > Mustela nivalis. The sequence continues at coordinate 575 of NW_028134988.1, forward strand.
TCAACACAGCCACCAAGGTTTCTCCCGCAGAGCCATCCGATCTCAACTCTCTTGTTGCTAGGAGACAATTGGAATGCGAGGCGGGCTTCCCTGGAATCCATCCTCCAAAGTTGCTCTGGCGTCATTCCATATGGGATGTCCTGGAGCTGCCCAACAGGTCTCTATTATCCCGCAGAAGGAATCCTTGAAGGGGGCATCCCACAACCCAAACGTTGGAAAACCTGCATGGCCTTGAGATTCTGCTCTGTTCATGAAGGGGCAGTCTTGCACAGAAACTCCAATCTGATCCAACGTCTGATCCTTGCTGTGACTTCAGATGCATGAGATATTGGTTCAGATCTGCAGGGGGGTACCTGCCATGCCCTCGGCCTGAAGCCCAAGTGTAGCTTGTGTTCTCAGACTTCTGTCCTCACACTCCTGGCCCAGAAGCCCTCAAGTTTGGCAATTCCGGACCCACAATGCAGCACTCTGCCTGCCCTCTAAAAAAATATCTGGCCTAATGAACAGCCCAGGCACCTCAAATGAGGATAAACCTACACGGCACTCGACTGTACCCAAAATATATAGTCTAACCTGAGCACTAATGCACTGTGTGACACAAATGAGCCCGAATCTCCTGACCAACACCCAGGCGGCTGACCGCACAGAGAGCACTTCAGACCCGCCATGGCCTTTGGTCGTCATCTCTTCCCAAGTGCGGTTTTCATGCTTCGGAACCTAGACCTTATTTCCAACCACTGCCCAGGTTTGAAAATGATGCAGAAATCAGAACTCCTTACCCATGGCAAGAGAGCTTGTGATTGGTATGTTGTCCAAAGTCTAGTGCAGTTGAAACCAGTGTGGCCCATGAGGCCCCGCCCATGCTCCCGGGACACATTGGTCACAAACACAAATTGTGACCCTCAGCCTGAGACCAGTCTTCAAGTAAGGTCTCTCAGTGGCTGATGAAGAGACAGCATATTGGGCCTGCATGCCCCTAGGCCCAAATTTTTAACCATATTTGGGTTGTCCCTTCTCACTTCCCTAGGGCTCTGCTTGGAATTCCTCTTTCTTTGGGACACCTAAGGTAACAAACCTGAAAGGGGACCTCCATCCCACAGCTTGACGAAAAACAATTGGGACCGGTCCAAATCCACAGAGAGGAATATTCGTCCATGTCCCATGATGCCTCCCCATATACCAAGGACATCGTTGATACAAAATCCAGAGAAAAAAGCCTGAGCAAGCGCCTCAGACTCGCTCTTTCTTCATATCCTGAAGAGTTCTTCTCATGGTTTGTAGATTGGTTCTGCCATACCTACGTCCCAAAACCTAAGCTGAGTTTGTGTTTTCAGACGTCTGTCCTCAAAGTCCTGGGCCACACACCCTCCAGGCTGGGGCCCCTGGAGCCACACATTAGGACTGTGCCTAACAATCCATGAGAATTCTGCCCATTCCATTGTCCAAAATCGAACAAATTAGGAGAAACCTCCAAAGTCCCTGAGGCCATCCCAATTGTGTAGGTCGCCCGGAACAAAGATGGGCTGTCTGACACCAGTTTATAATCTACCACCACTCAGACTATACATGGATGTCCCCAGAGGAGAAGATTGAACCACACAGGACCCTAGGCCATAATAGGATCCAATGCCTTGGTTTACAGGCATGTCTCCTCAAAAGCCTGATTCCAATACGAGCATAGGGGGTTTGCTGAGGCACCTAGCAGAACTCATCTCGTCTCCACAAGGAAACCTGTGCATGGGAGCCATCCAAAGCAAAGGAGAGTACTCAGGGTCCCGGGGCCACCGCCCCATTCCAAGGCCCTCATGGACACAAAAACACATTAGGAACCATCCTCAGGAAAGTCCATTTCAACTCAGCCACCCCGGTTGCTCCCACAGAGCCATCAGCTCTAAACTGTATTGTTGCAAGGAGACAATTGGAATGCGAGGCGGGCTTCCCAGGCATCCATCCTCGAACGGTGCTCTGGAGTCATTCCATATGGGATGTCCTGGAGCTGTCCAACAGGTCTCAATTGTCCCGCAGAAGGAACCTTGAAGGGGGCAACCCACAACTCCCAACGTGGGAAAACTTCAGTGGCCTCAGATTCCGCTCCCTTCATGAAGCGGCCGTCATGCACGGAAACTCCGACCTGAGCCAACGTCTGACCTCGCCCTGACTTCAGATGCATGAGTATTGGTTCAGATCTGCAGGGAGTACCTGCCGTGCCCTCGGCCTGAAACCCAAGTCTAGCTTGTCTTCTCAGACTTCCGTCCTCACACTCCTGCCCTCGAAGCCCTCAAGTTTGGCAATAACGGACCCACAATGCAGCACTCTGCCTGCCCTCTACAAAAAAATTATTGCCTCATGAGCTGCCCAGGCACCTTCAATGAGGATAAACCTCCACAGCATTCGACTTCACCCAAATTATATAGTCTAACCTGGGCACTAATGCACTGTCGGACACAACCTGAGCCCGGACCTCCTGACCAACACCCGGAAAGCAGACCGCACACTGAGTACATAAGACCCGCCATGGCCTTAGGTCATCATCTCTTCCCTACCTCCGTTTTCAGGCCTCACAACCGAGACATTATCTCCAATCACTGCCCAGGGGTGAGTTTGATGCAGAAATCAGAACAGATCCTTACCCATGGTAAGAAACGTTGTGGTTGGCATGTCGTCCAATGTTCAGTGTAGGAGAAACCAGCATTCACCCTGAGGCCCCGCCCATTCTTGAGTGCGACAAGGGCATATACATGCATTGTGACCCTCAGCATAAGTCCTGTCCTCTAGTAAGTCCTCTCTGTGACTGGACCTTTAGATGTGATAATGGGCTTGATATGTACCTAAGCCCCAATTTTTAACTAGATTTCTGATTGTCCAGTCACCCCCCCCCCAGGGCTTTACTCTGGAATCCCTCATTCGGTGGGACACCTGAGGTTAAAAAGAAAACAACATAAAAAAAAAAAAAACCGGACTTCTTCCATCCCACAGAGTGACCCCAAACGCTTTGGACTGGGCCAAACCACCAGGAAGTACTACTCGTCCATTTCCCATGAAGTCATCCAGAAATTTCACAACCATGAGTGACACGATATCCAGAGACAAAAACTTGAGCAAGAGCCTCACACTCGCCCTTTTCTCAAATCCCGAAAAGTTCTCCTCATGGTCTGTAGAAAAGTCCTGCCATACCTATGACCTGAAACATAAGCCAAGTTTGTGTTTTCAGACAACTGTCCAAACATCCCTTGCCTACACAACCTACAGGCTCAGGCCCCTGGAGCCAAACCTGAGGACTGTACTTTCCCTCTCCAAGGGAATTGTGTGTGCCTATTCCAATGGCCACATCCCTTCTAATAGGATAAACCTCCACAGTCCCTGATCCATCTCATTAGTGGTGGCTTCCCAGGTAAAACAGGGGCAATCTGAGCCCATCTGAACACCTACCTGTACTCAGACCCATAGACAGATGTCCCCAGAGGTAAAAAGGAAAGAACAGGCCCCTAGGCACTAATCATATCCATTGCTTTGGTTTCCAGGCATCTCCCCTCAGAGGCCTGGATTTCAAAACCAGCATATGGCTGTTTCTTGACTCACCCATCAGAAAACATCTCATCTACACATGGGAAACTTGCACGTTGGAGCTGTGTCAAAGCCTCTGTTTAGGAGAACCCTTCTGGGCCCCAGTGCCACCGCTTCATTCCAAGGTCTCCATAGACACAAAAGCACATTAGGACCCATCCATAGGAGAGTCCATTTCAACTCAGCCTCCTCGGTTGCTCCCCCAGATCCAGCAGATCTAACCTGTCTTGTTTCTAGGAGACAATTGGAATGCGAGGTGGGCTACCCAGCCATGCATCCTTAGAACCCTGCTCAGAATCATTGGCCTGGAGCCAAACAACAGGTCTCAATTGTCCTGCAGAAGACACTTTGCAGTTTGGAGCTTCTCACAAATCCCATCGTGGGAAAACCCCCATGGCCTCGTGATGCCGCCCCTTCATGAAGGGGCCAACAGGGACAGAAACACCAACTTGAGCGATCGTCTGATCCTCGCCCTGAATTCAGATGCACGAGATCTCAATTCAGGTCTGTAGATTGTGCCATTGCTGATACAAAATCCAGAGACAAAAACCTGAGCAAGCGCCTCAGACTCGCACTTTCTTTATATCCTGAAGAGTTCTTCTCATGCTTTGTAGATCGGGCCTGCCATACCTACGTCCCCAAACCTAAGCTGAGTTTGTGTTTTCAGACTTCTGTTTTCAAAGTCCAGGGCCACACACCCTCCAGGCTGGGGCCCCTGGAGCCACACATTAGGACTGTGCCTACCAATCCATGGGAATTCTGCCCATTCCATTGTCCAAAATCGTACAAATTAGGAGAAACCTCCAAAGTCCCTGAGGCCATCCCAATCGTGTAGGTCGCCCGGAACAAACAAGGGCTGTCTGACACCTGCTGATAATCTACCACCACTCAGACTATACATGGATGTCCCCAGAGGAGAAGATTGAACCACACAGGACCCTAGGCCATAATAGGATCCAATGCCTTGGTTTACAGGCAAGTCTCCTCAAAAGCCTGATTCCAATAAGAGCATAGGGGTTTTGCTGAGGCACCTAGCAGAACTCATCTCGTCTCCACAAGGAAACCTGCGCATGGGAGCCATCCAAAACATAGGAGAGTACTCAGGGTCCCGGGGCCACCGCCCCATTCCAAAGCCCTCATGGACACAAAAACACATTAGGAACCATCCTCAGGAAAGTCCATTTCAACTCAGCCACCCCGGTTGCTCCCGCAGAGCCATCAGATCTAAACTGTCTTGTTGCAGGAGACAATTGGAATGCGAGGCGGACTTCCCAGGCATCAATCCTCGAACGGTACTCTGGAGTCATTCCATATGGGATGTCCTGGAGCTGTCCAACAGGTCTCAATTGTCCCGCAGAAGGAATCCTTGAAGGGGGCATCCATAAACTCCCAACGTGGGAAAACTTCAGTGGCCTCGAGATTCCGCTCCCTTCATGAAGCGGCCGTCATGCACGGAAACTCCGACCTGACCCAAAATCTGATCCTCGCCCTGACTTCAGATGCATGAGTATTGGTTCAGATCTGCAGGGAGTACCTGCCGTGCCCTCGGCCTGAAACCCAAGTCTAGCTTGTCTTCTCAGACTTCCGTCCTCACACTCCTGTCCCCGAAGCCCTCAAGTTTGGCAATTCCGGACGCACAATGCAGCACTCTGCCTGCCCTCTAGAAAAAATTATTGCCTCATGAGCTGCCCAGGCACCTTCAATGAGGATAAACCTCCACAGCATTCGACTTCACCCAAAGTATATAGTCTAACCTGGGCACTAATGCACTGCCGGACACAACCTGAGCCCGGACCTCCTGACCAACACCTGGAAAGCAGACCGCACACTGAGCACATAAGACCCGCCATGGCCTTAGGTCATCATCTCTTCCCTACCTCAGTTTTCAGGCCTCAGAACCGAGACATTATCTCCAATCACTGCCCAGGGGTGAGTGTGATGCAGAAATCAGAACACCTCCTTACCCATGGTAAGAAGCCTTGTGGTTGGCACGTCGTCCAACGTTCAGTGTACGAGAAACCAGCATTCACCCTGAGGCCCCGCCCATTCTTGAGTGCGACAAGGGCATAAACACGCATTGTGACCCTCAGCATGAGTCCTGTCCTCTAGTAAGTCCTCTCAGTGACTGGACCATTAGATGTGATAATGGGCTTGATATGCCCTAATCCCCAATTTTTAACCAGATTTCTGATTGTCCAGTCACCCCCCCGCCCAGGGCTCTACTCTGGAATCCCTCATTCGGTGGGACACCTGAGGTTAAAAAGAAAACAACCTCAAAAAAAAAAAAAACCGGAATTCTTCCATCCCACAGAGTGACCCCAAATGCTTTGGACTGGTTCAAACCACCAGGAAGTACTACTCGTCCATTTCCCATGAAGTCATCCAGAAATTTCACGACCATGAGTGACACGATATCCAGAGACAACTTGAGCAAGAGCCTCACACTCGCCCTTTTCTCAAATCCCGAAATGTTCTCCTCATGGTCTGTAGATAAGTCCTGCCATCCCTATGACCTGAAACATAAGCCAAGTTTGTGTTTTCAGACAACTGTCCAAACAGCCCTGGCCTACACAACCTACAGGGTCAGGCCCCTGGAGCCAAACCTGAGGACTGTACTTGCCCTAACCAAGGGAATTGTGTGTGCCTATTCCAATGGCCACATCCCTTCTAATAGGATAAACCTCCAAATTCCCTGATCCATGTCATTAGTGGTGGCTTCCCAGGTAAAACAGGGGCAATCTGAGCCCATCTGAGCACCTACCTGTACTCAGACCCATAGACAGATGTCCCCAGAGGTAAAAAGGAAAGAACAGGCCCCTAGGCACTAATCATATCCATTGCTTTGGTTTCCAGGCATCTCTCCTCAGAGGCCTGGATTTCAATACCAGCATATGGCTGTTTCTTGACTCACCCATCAGAGAACATCTCATCTACACATGGGAAACTTGCACGTTGGAGCTGTGTCAAAGCCTCTGTTTAGGAGAACCCTTCTGGGCCCCAGTGCCACCGCTTCATTCCAAGGTCTCCATAGACACAAAAGCACATTAGGACCCATCCATAGGAGAGTCCATTTCAACTCAGCCTCCTCGGTTGCTCCCCCAGATCCAGCAGATCTAACCTGTCTTGTTTCTAGGAGACCATTGGAATGCGAGGTGGGCTACCCAGCCATGCATCCTTAGAACCCTGCTCAGAATCATTGGCCTGGAGCCAAACAACAGGTGTCAATTGTCCTGCAGAAGACACTTTGCAGTTTGGAGCTTCTCACAAATCCCATCGTGGGAAAACTCCCATGGCCTCGTGATGCCGCCCCTTCGTGAAGGGGCCATCAAGGACAGAAACACCAACTTGAGCGATCGTCTGATCCTCGCCCTGACTTCAGATGCACGAGATCTCGATTCAGGTCTGTAGATTGTGCCATCGCTGATACAAAATCCAGAGACAAAAACCTGAGCAAGCGCCTCAGACTCGCACTTTCTTCATATCCTGAAGAGTTCTTCTCATGGTTTGTAGATCGGATCTGCCATACCAACGTCCCAAAACCTAAGCTGAGTTTGTGTTTTCAGACTTCTGTTTTCAAAGTCCAGGGCCACACACCCTCCAGGCTGGGGCCCCTGGAGCCACACATTAGGACTGTGCCTACCAATCCATGGGAATTCTGCCCATTTCATTGTCCAAAATCGTACAAATTAGGAGAAACCTCCAAAGTCCCTGAGGCCATCCCAATCGTGTAGGTCGCCCGGAACAAACACGGGCTGTCTGACACCAGCTGATAATCTACCTCCACTCATACCATAAATGGATGTCCCCAGAGGAGAAGATTGAACCAGACAGGACCCTAGGCCATAATAGGATCCATTGCCTTGGTTTACAGGCATGTCTCCTCAAAAGCCTGATTCCAATACGAGCATAGGGGTTTTGCTGAGGCACCCAGCAGAACTCATCTCGTCTCCACAAGGAAACCTGTGCATGGGAGCCATGTCCAAAGCATAGGAGAGTACTTCAGGGTCCCGGTGCCACCGCCCCATTCCAAGGCCCTCATGGACACAAAAACACATTAGGACCCATCCTCAGGGGAGTCCATTTCAACTCAGCCACCCCGGTCGCTCCCGCAGAGCCATCAGATCTAAACTGTCTTGTTGCTAGGAGACAATTGGAATGCGAGGCGGGCTTCCCAAGCATCCATCATCGAACGGTGCTCTGGAGTCATTCCATATGGGATGTCCTGGAGCTGTCCAACAGGTCTCAATTGTCCCGCAGAAGGAATCCTTGAAGGGGGCATCCCACAACTCCCAACGTGGGAAAACTTCAGTGGCCTCGAGATTCCGCTCCCTTCATGAAGCGGCCGTCATGCACGGAAACTCCGACCTGAGCCAACGTCTGATCCTCGCCCTGACTTCAGATGCATGAGTATTGGTTCAGATCTGCAGGGAGTACCTGCCGTGCCCTCGGCCTGAAATCCAGTCTAGCTTGTCTTCTCAGACTTCCGTCCTCACACTCCTCACACGTCCTTCACTCCTCACACTCCCCGAAGCCCTCAAGTTTGGCAATTCCGGACCCAAAATGCAACACTCTGCCTGCCCTCTAGAAAAAAATTATTGCCTCATGAGCTGCCCAGGCACCTTCAATGAGGATAAACCTCCACAGCACTCGACTTCACCCAAATTATATAGTCTAACCTGGGCACTAATGCACTGTCGGACACAACCTGAGCCCGGACCTCCTGACCAACACCCGGAAAGCAGACCGCACACTGAGCACATAAGACCCGCCATGGCCTTAGGTCATCATCTCTTCCCTACCTCAGTTTTCAGGCCTCACAACCGAGACATTATCTCCAATCACTGCCCAGGGGTGAGTGTGATGCAGAAATCAGAACACCTCCTTACCCATGGTAAGAAACCTTGTGGTTGGCACGTCGTCAGACGTTCAGTGTACGAGAAACCAGCATTCACCCTGAGGCCCCGCCCATTCTTGAGTGCGACAAGGGCATAAACACGCATTGTGACCCTCAGCATGAGTCCTGTCCTCTAGTAAGTCCTCTCAGTGACTGGACCATTAGATGTGATAATGGGCTTGATATGTCCCTAAGCCCCAATTTTTAACCAGATTTCTGATTGTCCAGTCACCCCCCCCCCAGGGCTCTACGCTGGAATCCCTCATTCGGTGGGACACCTGAGGTTAAAAAGAAAACAACATCAAAAAAAAAAAAAAAACCGGACTTCTTCCATCCCACAGTTGACCCCAAACGCTTTGGACTGGGCCAAAACACCAGGGAGTAAGACTCGTCCATTTCCCATGAAGTCATCCAGAAATTTCACGACCATGAGTGACACGATATCCAGAGACAAAAACTTGAGCAAGAGCCTCACACTCGCCCTTTTCTGAAATCCCGAAAAGTTCTCCTCATGGTCTGTAGATCAGTCCTGCCATACCTATGAACCAAAACATAAGCCGAGTTTGTGTTTTCAGACAACTGTCCAAACAGCCCTGGCCTACACAACCTACAGGCTCAGGCCCCTGGAGCCAAACCTGAGGACTGTACTTGCCCTCTCCAAGGGAATTCTGTGTGCCCATTCCAATGGCCACAACCCTTCTAATAGGATAAACCTCCAAAGTCCCTGATCCATGTCATTAGTGGTGGCTTCCCAGGTAAAACAGGGGCAATCTGAGCCCATCTGAGCACCTACCTGTACTCAGACCCATAGACAGATGTCCCCAGAGGTAAAAAGGAAAGAACAGGCCCCTAGGCACTAATCATATCCATTGCTTTGGTTTCCAGGCATCTCTCCTCAGAGGCCTGGATTTCAAAACCAGCATATGGCTGTTTCTTGACTCACCCATCAGGAACATCTCATCTACACATGGGAAACTTGCACGTTGGAGCTGTGTCAAAGCCTCTGTTTAGGAGAACCATTCTGGGCCCCAGTGCCACCGCTTCATTCCAAGGTCTCCATAGACACAAAAGCACATTAGGACCCATCCATAGGAGAGTCCATTTCAACTCAGCCTCCTCGGTTGATCCCCCAGATCCAGCAGATCTAACCTGTCTTGTTTCTAGGAGACAATTGGAATGCGAGGTGGGCTACCCAGCCATGCATCCTTAGAACCCTGCTCAGAATTATTGGCCTGGAGCCAAACAACAGGTCTCCATTGTCCTGCAGAAGACACTTTGCAGTTTGGAGCTTCTCACAAATCCCATCGTGGGAAAACTCCCATGGCCTCGTGATGCCGCCCCTTCGTGAAGGGGCCATCAGGGACAGAAACACCAACTTGAGCGATCGTCTGATCCTCGCCCTGACTTCAGATGCACGAGATCTCGATTCAGGTCTGTAGACTGTGCCATCGCTGATACAAAAATCCAGAGACAAAAACCTGAGCAAGCGCCTCAGACTCGCACTTTCTTCATATCCTGAAGAGTTCTTCTCATGGTTTGTAGATCGGATCTGCCATACCAACGTCCCCAAACCTAAGCTGAGTTTGTGTTTTCAGACTTCTGTTTTCAAAGTCCAGGGCCACACACCCTCCAGGCTGGGGCCCCTGGAGCCACACATTAGGACTGTGCCTACCAATCCATGGGAATTCTGCCCATTCCATTGTCCAAAATCGTACAAATTAGGAGAAACCTCCAAAGTCCCTGAGGCCATCCCAATCGTGTAGGTCGCCCGGAACAAACAAGGGCTGTCTGACACCAGCTGATAATCTACCTCCACTCATACCATAAATGGATGTCCCCAGAGGAGAAGATTGAACCAGACAGGACCCTAGGCCATAATAGGATCCATTGCCTTGGTTTACAGGCATGTCTCCTCAAAAGCCTGATTCCAATACGAGCATAGGGGTTTTGCTGAGGCACCCAGCAGAACTCATCTCGTCTCCACAAGGAAACCTGTGCATGGGAGCCATGTCCAAAGCATAGGAGAGTACTTCAGGGTCCCGGTGCCACCGCCCCATTCCAAGGCCCTCATGGACACAAAAACACATTAGGACCCATCCTCAGGGGAGTCCATTTCAACTCAGCCACCCCGGTCGCTCCCGCAGAGCCATCAGATCTAAACTGTCTTGTTGCTAGGAGACAATTGGAATGCGAGGCGGGCTTCCCAAGCATCCATCATCGAACGGTGCTCTGGAGTCATTCCATATGGGATGTCCTGGAGCTGTCCAACAGGTCTCAATTGTCCCGCAGAAGGAATCCTTGAAGGGGGCATCCCACAACTCCCAACGTGGGAAAACTTCAGTGGCCTCGAGATTCCGCTCCCTTCATGAAGCGGCCGTCATGCACGGAAACTCCGACCTGAGCCAACGTCTGATCCTCGCCCTGACTTCAGATGCATGAGTATTGGTTCAGATCTGCAGGGAGTACCTGCCGTGCCCTCGGCCTGAAATCCAGTCTAGCTTGTCTTCTCAGACTTCCGTCCTCACACTCCTCACACGTCCTTCACTCCTCACACTCCCCGAAGCCCTCAAGTTTGGCAATTCCGGACCCAAAATGCAGCACTCTGCCTGCCCTCTAGAAAAAAATTATTGCCTCATGAGCTGCCCAGGCACCTTCAATGAGGATAAACCTCCACAGCACTCGACTTCACCCAAATTATATAGTCTAACCTGGGCACTAATGCACTGTCGGACACAACCTGAGCCCGGACCTCCTGACCAACACCCGGAAAGCAGACCGCACACTGAGCACATAAGACCCGCCATGGCCTTAGGTCATCATCTCTTCCCTACCTCAGTTTTCAGGCCTCACAACCGAGACATTATCTCCAATCACTGCCCAGGGGTGAGTGTGATGCAGAAATCAGAACACCTCCTTACCCATGGTAAGAAACCTTGTGGTTGGCACGTCGTCCAACGTTCAGTGTAGGAGAAACCAGCATTTACCCTGAGGCCCCGCCCATTCTTGAGTGCGACAAGGGCATAAACACGCATTGTGACCCTCAGCATGAGTCCTGTCCTCTAGTAAGTCCTCTCAGTGACTGGACCATTAGATGTGATAATGGGCTTGATATGTCCCTAAGCCCCAATTTTTAACCAGATTTCTGATTGTCCAGTCACCCCCCCCCCAGGGCTCTACGCTGGAATCCCTCATTCGGTGGGACACCTGAGGTTAAAAAGAAAACAACATCAAAAAAAAAAAAAAACAAAAAACCGGACTTCTTCCATCCCACAGTTGACCCCAAACGCTTTGGACTGGGTCAAACCACCAGGGAGTAAGACTCGTCCATTTCCCATGAAGTCATCCAGAAATTTCACGACCATGAGTGACACGATATCCAGAGACAAAAACTTGAGCAAGAGCCTCACACTCGCCCTTTTCTCAAATCCCGAAAAGTTCTCCTCATGGTCTGTAGATCAGTCCTGCCATACCTATGAACCAAAACATAAGCCGAGTTTGTGTTTTCAGACAACTGTCCAAACAGCCCTGGCCTACACAACCTACAGGCTCAGGCCCCTGGAGCCAAACCTGAGGACTGTACTTGCCCTCTCCAAGGGAATTCTGTGTGCCCATTCCAATGGCCACAACACTTCTAATAGGATAAACCTCCAAAGTCCCTGATCCATGTCATTAGTGGTGGCTTCCCAGGTAAAACAGGGGCAATATGAGCCCATCTGAGCACCTACCTGTACTCAGACCCATAGACAGATGTCCCCAGAGGTAAAAAGGAAAGAACAGGCCCCTAGGCACTAATCATATCCATTGCTTTGGTTTCCAGGCATCTCTCCTCAGAGGCCTGGATTTCAAAACCAGCATATGGCTGTTTCTTGACTCACCCATCAGAGAACATCTCATCTACACATGGGAAACTTGCACGTTGGAGCTGTGTCAAAGCCTCTGTTTAGGAGAACCCTTCTGGGCCCCAGTGCCACCGCTTCATTCCAAGGTCTCCATAGACACAAAAGCACATTAGGACCCATCCATAGGAGAGTCCATTTCAACTCAGCCTCCTCGGTTGATCCCCCAGATCCAGCAGATCTAACCTGTCTTGTTTCTAGGAGACAATTGGAATGCGAGGTGGGCTACCCAGCCATGCATCCTTAGAACCCTGCTCAGAATTATTGGCCTGGAGCCAAACAACAGGTCTCCATTGTCCTGCAGAAGACACTTTGCAGTTTGGAGCTTCTCACAAATCCCATCGTGGGAAAACTCCCATGGCCTCGTGATGCCGCCCCTTCGTGAAGGGGCCATCAGGGACAGAAACACCAACTTGAGCGATCGTCTGATCCTCGCCCTGACTTCAGATGCACGAGATCTCGATTCAGGTCTGTAGATTGTGCCATCGCTGATACAAAAATCCAGAGACAAAAACCTGAGCAAGCGCCTCAGACTCGCACTTTCTTCATATCCTGAAGAGTTCTTCTCATGGTTTGTAGATCGGATCTGCCATACCAACGTCCCCAAACCTAAGCTGAGTTTGTGTTTTCAGACTTCTGTTTTCAAAGTCCAGGGCCACACACCCTCCAGGCTGGGGCCCCTGGAGCCACACATTAGGACTGTGCCTACCAATCCATGGGAATTCTGCCCATTCCATTGTCCAAAATCGTACAAATTAGGAGAAACCTCCAAAGTCCCTGAGGCCATCCCAATCGTGCAGGGCGCCCGGAACAAACAAGGGCTGTCTGACACCAGCTGATAATCTACCTCCACTCATACCATAAATGGATGTCCCCAGAGGAGAAGATTGAACCAGACAGGACCCTAGGCCATAATAGGATCCATTGCCTTGGTTTACAGGCATGTCTCCTCAAAAGCCTGATTCCAATACGAGCATAGGGGTTTTGCTGAGGCACCCAGCAGAACTCATCTCGTCTCCACAAGGAAACCTGTGCATGGGAGCCATGTCCAAAGCATAGGAGAGTACTTCAGGGTCCCGGTGCCACCGCCCCATTCCAAGGCCCTCATGGACACAAAAACACATTAGGACCCATCCTCAGGGGAGTCCATTTCAACTCAGCCACCCCGGTCGCTCCCGCAGAGCCATCAGATCTAAACTGTCTTGTTGCTAGGAGACAATTGGAATGCGAGGTGGGCTTTCCAAGCATCCATCATCGAACGGTGCTCTGGAGTCATTCCATATGGGATGTCCTGGAGCTGTCCAACAGGTCTCAATTGTCCCGCAGAAGGAATCCTTGAAGGGGGCATCCCACAACTCCCAACGTGGGAAAACTTCAGTGGCCTCGAGATTCCGCTCCCTTCATGAAGCGGCCGTCATGCACGGAAACTCCGACCTGAGCCAACGTCTGATCCTCGCCCTGACTTCAGATGCATGAGTATTGGTTCAGATCTGCAGGGAGTACCTGCCGTGCCCTCGGCCTGAAATCCAGTCTAGCTTGTCTTCTCAGACTTCCGTCCTCACACTCCTCACACGTCCTTCACTCCTCACACTCCCCGAAGCCCTCAAGTTTGGCAATTCCGGACCCAAAATGCAGCACTCTGCCTGCCCTCTAGAAAAAAATTATTGCCTCATGAGCTGCCCAGGCACCTTCAATGAGGATAAACCTCCACAGCACTCGACTTCACCCAAATTATATAGTCTAACCTGGGCACTAATGCACTGTCGGACACAACCTGAGCCCGGACCTCCTGACCAACACCCGGAAAGCAGACCGCACACTGAGCACATAAGACCCGCCATGGCCTTAGGTCATCATCTCTTCCCTACCTCAGTTTTCAGGCCTCAGAACCGAGACATTATCTCCAATCACTGCCCAGGGGTGAGTGTGATGCAGAAATCAGAACACCTCCTTACCCATGGTAAGAAACCTTGTGGTTGGCACGTCGTCCAACGTTCAGTGTAGGAGAAACCAGCATTTACCCTGAGGCCCCGCCCATTCTTGAGTGCGACAAGGGCATAAACACGCATTGTGACCCTCAGCATGAGTCCTGTCCTCTAGTAAGTCCTCTCAGTGACTGGACCATTAGATGTGATAATGGGCTTGATATGTCCCTAAGCCCCAATTTTTAACCAGATTTCTGATTGTCCAGTCACCCCCCCCCCAGGGCTCTACGCTGGAATCCCTCATTCGGTGGGACACCTGAGGTTAAAAAGAAAACAACATCAAAAAAAAAAAAAAAACAAAAAACCGGACTTCTTCCATCCCACAGTTGACCCCAAACGCTTTGGACTGGGCCAAACCACCAGGGAGTAAGACTCGTCCATTTCCCATGAAGTCATCCAGAAATTTCACGACCATGAGTGACACGATATCCAGAGACAAAAACTTGAGCAAGAGCCTCACACTCGCCCTTTTCTGAAATCCCGAAAAGTTCTCCTCATGGTCTGTAGATCAGTCCTGCCATACCTATGAACCAAAACATAAGCCGAGTTTGTGTTTTCAGACAACTGTCCAAACAGCCCTGGCCTACACAACCTACAGGCTCAGGCCCCTGGAGCCAAACCTGAGGACTGTACTTGCCCTCTCCAAGGGAATTCTGTGTGCCCATTAAAATGGCCACAACCCTTCTAATAGGATAAACCTCCAAAGTCCCTGATCCATGTCATTAGTGGTGGCTTCCCAGGTAAAACAGGGGCAATATGAGCCCATCTGAGCACCTACCTGTACTCAGACCCATAGACAGATGTCCCCAGAGGTAAAAAGGAAAGAACAGGCCCCTAGGCACTAATCATATCCATTGCTTTGGTTTCCAGGCATCTCTCCTCAGAGGCCTGGATTTCAAAACCAGCATATGGCTGTTTCTTGACTCACCCATCAGAGAACATCTCATCTACACATGGGAAACTTGCACGTTGGAGCTGTGTCAAAGCCTCTGTTTAGGAGAACCCTTCTGGGCCCCAGTGCCACCGCTTCATTCCAAGGTCTCCATAGACACAAAAGCACATTAGGACCCATCCATAGGAGAGTCCATTTCAACTCAGCCTCCTCGGTTGATCCCCCAGATCCAGCAGATCTAACCTGTCTTGTTTCTAGGAGACAATTGGAATGCGAGGTGGGCTACCCAGCCATGCATCCTTAGAACCCTGCTCAGAATTATTGGCCTGGAGCCAAACAACAGGTCTCCATTGTCCTGCAGAAGACACTTTGCAGTTTGGAGCTTCTCACAAATCCCATCGTGGGAAAACTCCCATGGCCTCGTGATGCCGCCCCTTCGTGAAGGGGCCATCAGGGACAGAAACACCAACTTGAGCGATCGTCTGATCCTCGCCCTGACTTCAGATGCACGAGATCTCGATTCAGGTCTGTAGATTGTGCCATCGCTGATACAAAAATCCAGAGACAAAAACCTGAGCAAGCGCCTCAGACTCGCACTTTCTTCATATCCTGAAGAGTTCTTCTCATGGTTTGTAGATCGGATCTGCCATACCAACGTCCCCAAACCTAAGCTGAGTTTGTGTTTTCAGACTTCTGTTTTCAAAGTCCAGGGCCACACACCCTCCAGGCTGGGGCCCCTGGAGCCACACATTAGGACTGTGCCTACCAATCCATGGGAATTCTGCCCATTCCATTGTCCAAAATCGTACAAATTAGGAGAAACCTCCAAAGTCCCTGAGGCCATCCCAATCGTGCAGGGCGCCCGGAACAAACAAGGGCTGTCTGACACCAGCTGATAATCTACCTCCACTCATACCATAAATGGATGTCCCCAGAGGAGAAGATTGAACCAGACAGGACCCTAGGCCATAATAGGATCCATTGCCTTGGTTTACAGGCATGTCTCCTCAAAAGCCTGATTCCAATACGAGCATAGGGGTTTTGCTGAGGCACCCAGCAGAACTCATCTCGTCTCCACAAGGAAACCTGTGCATGGGAGCCATGTCCAAAGCATAGGAGAGTACTTCAGGGTCCCGGTGCCACCGCCCCATTCCAAGGCCCTCATGGACACAAAAACACATTAGGACCCATCCTCAGGGGAGTCCATTTCAACTCAGCCACCCCGGTCGCTCCCGCAGAGCCATCAGATCTAAACTGTCTTGTTGCTAGGAGACAATTGGAATGCGAGGTGGGCTTTCCAAGCATCCATCATCGAACGGTGCTCTGGAGTCATTCCATATGGGATGTCCTGGAGCTGTCCAACAGGTCTCAATTGTCCCGCAGAAGGAATCCTTGAAGGGGGCATCCCACAACTCCCAACGTGGGAAAACTTCAGTGGCCTCGAGATTCCGCTCCCTTCATGAAGCGGCCGTCATGCACGGAAACTCCGACCTGAGCCAACGTCTGATCCTCGCCCTGACTTCAGATGCATGAGTATTGGTTCAGATCTGCAGGGAGTACCTGCCGTGCCCTCGGCCTGAAATCCAGTCTAGCTTGTCTTCTCAGACTTCCGTCCTCACACTCCTCACACGTCCTTCACTCCTCACACTCCCCGAAGCCCTCAAGTTTGGCAATTCCGGACCCAAAATGCAGCACTCTGCCTGCCCTCTAGAAAAAAATTATTGCCTCATGAGCTGCCCAGGCACCTTCAATGAGGATAAACCTCCACAGCACTCGACTTCACCCAAATTATATAGTCTAACCTGGGCACTAATGCACTGTCGGACACAACCTGAGCCCGGACCTCCTGACCAACACCCGGAAAGCAGACCGCACACTGAGCACATAAGACCCGCCATGGCCTTAGGTCATCATCTCTTCCCTACCTCAGTTTTCAGGCCTCAGAACCGAGACATTATCTCCAATCACTGCCCAGGGGTGAGTGTGATGCAGAAATCAGAACACCTCCTTACCCATGGTAAGAAACCTTGTGGTTGGCACGTCGTCCAACGTTCAGTGTAGGAGAAACCAGCATTTACCCTGAGGCCCCGCCCATTCTTGAGTGCGACAAGGGCATAAACACGCATTGTGACCCTCAGCATGAGTCCTGTCCTCTAGTAAGTCCTCTCAGTGACTGGACCATTAGATGTGATAATGGGCTTGATATGTCCCTAAGCCCCAATTTTTAACCAGATTTCTGATTGTCCAGTCACCCCCCCCCCAGGGCTCTACGCTGGAATCCCTCATTCGGTGGGACACCTGAGGTTAAAAAGAAAACAACATCAAAAAAAAAAAAAAAACAAAAAACCGGACTTCTTCCATCCCACAGTTGACCCCAAACGCTTTGGACTGGGCCAAAACACCAGGGAGTAAGACTCGTCCATTTCCCATGAAGTCATCCAGAAATTTCACGACCATGAGTGACACGATATCCAGAGACAAAAACTTGAGCAAGAGCCTCACACTCGCCCTTTTCTGAAATCCCGAAAAGTTCTCCTCATGGTCTGTAGATCAGTCCTGCCATACCTATGAACCAAAACATAAGCCGAGTTTGTGTTTTCAGACAACTGTCCAAACAGCCCTGGCCTACACAACCTACAGGCTCAGGCCCCTGGAGCCAAACCTGAGGACTGTACTTGCCCTCTCCAAGGGAATTCTGTGTGCCCATTCCAATGGCCACAACACTTCTAATAGGATAAACCTCCAAAGTCCCTGATCCATGTCATTAGTGGTGGCTTCCCAGGTAAAACAGGGGCAATCTGAGCCCATCTGAGCACCTACCTGTACTCAGACCCATAGACAGATGTCCCCAGAGGTAAAAAGGAAAGAACAGGCCCCTAGGCACTAATCATATCCATTGCTTTGGTTTCCAGGCATCTCTCCTCAGAGGCCTGGATTTCAAAACCAGCATATGGCTGTTTCTTGACTCACCCATCAGAGAACATCTCATCTACACATGGGAAACTTGCACGTTGGAGCTGTGTCAAAGCCTCTGTTTAGGAGAACCCTTCTGGGCCCCAGTGCCACCGCTTCATTCCAAGGTCTCCATAGACACAAAAGCACATTAGGACCCATCCATAGGAGAGTCCATTTCAACTCAGCCTCCTCGGTTGATCCCCCAGATCCAGCAGATCTAACCTGTCTTGTTTCTAGGAGACAATTGGAATGCGAGGTGGGCTACCCAGCCATGCATCCTTAGAACCCTGCTCAGAATTATTGGCCTGGAGCCAAACAACAGGTCTCCATTGTCCTGCAGAAGACACTTTGCAGTTTGGAGCTTCTCACAAATCCCATCGTGGGAAAACTCCCATGGCCTCGTGATGCCGCCCCTTCGTGAAGGGGCCATCAGGGACAGAAACACCAACTTGAGCGATCGTCTGATCCTCGCCCTGACTTCAGATGCACGAGATCTCGATTCAGGTCTGTAGATTGTGCCATCGCTGATACAAAAATCCAGAGACAAAAACCTGAGCAAGCGCCTCAGACTCGCACTTTCTTCATATCCTGAAGAGTTCTTCTCATGGTTTGTAGATCGGATCTGCCATACCAACGTCCCCAAACCTAAGCTGAGTTTGTGTTTTCAGACTTCTGTTTTCAAAGTCCAGGGCCACACACCCTCCAGGCTGGGGCCCCTGGAGCCACACATTAGGACTGTGCCTACCAATCCATGGGAATTCTGCCCATTCCATTGTCCAAAATCGTACAAATTAGGAGAAACCTCCAAAGTCCCTGAGGCCATCCCAATCGTGCAGGGCGCCCGGAACAAACAAGGGCTGTCTGACACCAGCTGATAATCTACCTCCACTCATACCATAAATGGATGTCCCCAGAGGAGAAGATTGAACCAGACAGGACCCTAGGCCATAATAGGATCCATTGCCTTGGTTTACAGGCATGTCTCCTCAAAAGCCTGATTCCAATACGAGCATAGGGGTTTTGCTGAGGCACCCAGCAGAACTCATCTCGTCTCCACAAGGAAACCTGTGCATGGGAGCCATGTCCAAAGCATAGGAGAGTACTTCAGGGTCCCGGTGCCACCGCCCCATTCCAAGGCCCTCATGGACACAAAAACACATTAGGACCCATCCTCAGGGGAGTCCATTTCAACTCAGCCACCCCGGTCGCTCCCGCAGAGCCATCAGATCTAAACTGTCTTGTTGCTAGGAGACAATTGGAATGCGAGGCGGGCTTCCCAAGCATCCATCATCGAACGGTGCTCTGGAGTCATTCCATATGGGATGTCCTGGAGCTGTCCAACAGGTCTCAATTGTCCCGCAGAAGGAATCCTTGAAGGGGGCATCCCACAACTCCCAACGTGGGAAAACTTCAGTGGCCTCGAGATTCCGCTCCCTTCATGAAGCGGCCGTCATGCACGGAAACTCCGACCTGAGCCAACGTCTGATCCTCGCCCTGACTTCAGATGCATGAGTATTGGTTCAGATCTGCAGGGAGTACCTGCCGTGCCCTCGGCCTGAAATCCAGTCTAGCTTGTCTTCTCAGACTTCCGTCCTCACACTCCTCACACGTCCTTCACTCCTCACACTCCCCGAAGCCCTCAAGTTTGGCAATTCCGGACCCAAAATGCAGCACTCTGCCTGCCCTCTAGAAAAAAATTATTGCCTCATGAGCTGCCCAGGCACCTTCAATGAGGATAAACCTCCACAGCACTCGACTTCACCCAAATTATATAGTCTAACCTGGGCACTAATGCACTGTCGGACACAACCTGAGCCCGGACCTCCTGACCAACACCCGGAAAGCAGACCGCACACTGAGCACATAAGACCCGCCATGGCCTTAGGTCATCATCTCTTCCCTACCTCAGTTTTCAGGCCTCAGAACCGAGACATTATCTCCAATCACTGCCCAGGGGTGAGTGTGATGCAGAAATCAGAACACCTCCTTACCCATGGTAAGAAACCTTGTGGTTGGCACGTCGTCCAAAGTTCAGTGTAGGAGAAACCAGCATTTACCCTGAGGCCCCGCCCATTCTTGAGTGCGACAAGGGCATAAACACGCATTGTGACCCTCAGCATGAGTCCTGTCCTCTAGTAAGTCCTCTCAGTGACTGGACCATTAGATGTGATAATGGGCTTGATATGTCCCTAAGCCCCAATTTTTAACCAGATTTCTGATTGTCCAGTCACCCCCCCCCCAGGGCTCTACGCTGGAATCCCTCATTCGGTGGGACACCTGAGGTTAAAAAGAAAACAACATCAAAAAAAAAAAAAAAAACCGGACTTCTTCCATCCCACAGTTGACCCCAAACGCTTTGGACTGGGCCAAAACACCAGGGAGTAAGACTCGTCCATTTCCCATGAAGTCATCCAGAAATTTCACGACCATGAGTGACACGATATCCAGAGACAAAAACTTGAGCAAGAGCCTCACACTCGCCCTTTTCTGAAATCCCGAAAAGTTCTCCTCATGGTCTGTAGATCAGTCCTGCCATACCTATGAACCAAAACATAAGCCGAGTTTGTGTTTTCAGACAACTGTCCAAACAGCCCTGGCCTACACAACCTACAGGCTCAGGCCCCTGGAGCCAAACCTGAGGACTGTACTTGCCCTCTCCAAGGGAATTCTGTGTGCCCATTCCAATGGCCACAACACTTCTAATAGGATAAACCTCCAAAGTCCCTGATCCATGTCATTAGTGGTGGCTTCCCAGGTAAAACAGGGGCAATCTGAGCCCATCTGAGCACCTACCTGTACTCAGACCCATAGACAGATGTCCCCAGAGGTAAAAAGGAAAGAACAGGCCCCTAGGCACTAATCATATCCATTGCTTTGGTTTCCAGGCATCTCTCCTCAGAGGCCTGGATTTCAAAACCAGCATATGGCTGTTTCTTGACTCACCCATCAGAGAACATCTCATCTACACATGGGAAACTTGCACGTTGGAGCTGTGTCAAAGCCTCTGTTTAGGAGAACCCTTCTGGGCCCCAGTGCCACCGCTTCATTCCAAGGTCTCCATAGACACAAAAGCACATTAGGACCCATCCATAGGAGAGTCCATTTCAACTCAGCCTCCTCGGTTGATCCCCCAGATCCAGCAGATCTAACCTGTCTTGTTTCTAGGAGACAATTGGAATGCGAGGTGGGCTACCCAGCCATGCATCCTTAGAACCCTGCTCAGAATTATTGGCCTGGAGCCAAACAACAGGTCTCCATTGTCCTGCAGAAGACACTTTGCAGTTTGGAGCTTCTCACAAATCCCATCGTGGGAAAACTCCCATGGCCTCGTGATGCCGCCCCTTCGTGAAGGGGCCATCAGGGACAGAAACACCAACTTGAGCGATCGTCTGATCCTCGCCCTGACTTCAGATGCACGAGATCTCGATTCAGGTCTGTAGATTGTGCCATCGCTGATACAAAAATCCAGAGACAAAAACCTGAGCAAGCGCCTCAGACTCGCACTTTCTTCATATCCTGAAGAGTTCTTCTCATGGTTTGTAGATCGGATCTGCCATACCAACGTCCCCAAACCTAAGCTGAGTTTGTGTTTTCAGACTTCTGTTTTCAAAGTCCAGGGCCACACACCCTCCAGGCTGGGGCCCCTGGAGCCACACATTAGGACTGTGCCTACCAATCCATGGGAATTCTGCCCATTCCATTGTCCAAAATCGTACAAATTAGGAGAAACCTCCAAAGTCCCTGAGGCCATCCCAATCGTGCAGGGCGCCCGGAACAAACAAGGGCTGTCTGACACCAGCTGATAATCTACCTCCACTCATACCATAAATGGATGTCCCCAGAGGAGAAGATTGAACCAGACAGGACCCTAGGCCATAATAGGATCCATTGCCTTGGTTTACAGGCATGTCTCCTCAAAAGCCTGATTCCAATACGAGCATAGGGGTTTTGCTGAGGCACCCAGCAGAACTCATCTCGTCTCCACAAGGAAACCTGTGCATGGGAGCCATGTCCAAAGCATAGGAGAGTACTTCAGGGTCCCGGTGCCACCGCCCCATTCCAAGGCCCTCATGGACACAAAAACACATTAGGACCCATCCTCAGGGGAGTCCATTTCAACTCAGCCACCCCGGTCGCTCCCGCAGAGCCATCAGATCTAAACTGTCTTGTTGCTAGGAGACAATTGGAATGCGAGGCGGGCTTCCCAAGCATCCATCATCGAACGGTGCTCTGGAGTCATTCCATATGGGATGTCCTGGAGCTGTCCAACAGGTCTCAATTGTCCCGCAGAAGGAATCCTTGAAGGGGGCATCCCACAACTCCCAACGTGGGAAAACTTCAGTGGCCTCGAGATTCCGCTCCCTTCATGAAGCGGCCGTCATGCACGGAAACTCCGACCTGAGCCAACGTCTGATCCTCGCCCTGACTTCAGATGCATGAGTATTGGTTCAGATCTGCAGGGAGTACCTGCCGTGCCCTCGGCCTGAAATCCAGTCTAGCTTGTCTTCTCAGACTTCCGTCCTCACACTCCTCACACGTCCTTCACTCCTCACACTCCCCGAAGCCCTCAAGTTTGGCAATTCCGGACCCAAAATGCAGCACTCTGCCTGCCCTCTAGAAAAAAATTATTGCCTCATGAGCTGCCCAGGCACCTTCAATGAGGATAAACCTCCACAGCACTCGACTTCACCCAAATTATATAGTCTAACCTGGGCACTAATGCACTGTCGGACACAACCTGAGCCCGGACCTCCTGACCAACACCCGGAAAGCAGACCGCACACTGAGCACATAAGACCCGCCATGGCCTTAGGTCATCATCTCTTCCCTACCTCAGTTTTCAGGCCTCAGAACCGAGACATTATCTCCAATCACTGCCCAGGGGTGAGTGTGATGCAGAAATCAGAACACCTCTTTACCCATGGTAAGAAACCTTGTGGTTGGCACGTCGTCCAACGTTCAGTGTAGGAGAAACCAGCATTCACCCTGAGGCCCCGCCCATTCTTGAGTGCGACAAGGGCATAAACACGCATTGTGACCCTCAGCATGAGTCCTGTCCTCTAGTAAGTCCTCTCAGTGACTGGACCATTAGATGTGATAATGGGCTTGATATGTCCCTAAGCCCCAATTTTTAACCAGATTTCTGATTGTCCAGTCACCCCCCCCCCAGGGCTCTACGCTGGAATCCCTCATTCGGTGGGACACCTGAGGTTAAAAAGAAAACAACATCAAAAAAAAAAAAAAAAACCGGACTTCTTCCATCCCACAGTTGACCCCAAACGCTTTGGACTGGGCCAAAACACCAGGGAGTAAGACTCGTCCATTTCCCATGAAGTCATCCAGAAATTTCACGACCATGAGTGACACGATATCCAGAGACAAAAACTTGAGCAAGAGCCTCACACTCGCCCTTTTCTGAAATCCCGAAAAGTTCTCCTCATGGTCTGTAGATCAGTCCTGCCATACCTATGAACCAAAACATAAGCCGAGTTTGTGTTTTCAGACAACTGTCCAAACAGCCCTGGCCTACACAACCTACAGGCTCAGGCCCCTGGAGCCAAACCTGAGGACTGTACTTGCCCTCTCCAAGGGAATTCTGTGTGCCCATTCCAATGGCCACAACACTTCTAATAGGATAAACCTCCAAAGTCCCTGATCCATGTCATTAGTGGTGGCTTCCCAGGTAAAACAGGGGCAATCTGAGCCCATCTGAGCACCTACCTGTACTCAGACCCATAGACAGATGTCCCCAGAGGTAAAAAGGAAAGAACAGGCCCCTAGGCACTAATCATATCCATTGCTTTGGTTTCCAGGCATCTCTCCTCAGAGGCCTGGATTTCAAAACCAGCATATGGCTGTTTCTTGACTCACCCATCAGAGAACATCTCATCTACACATGGGAAACTTGCACGTTGGAGCTGTGTCAAAGCCTCTGTTTAGGAGAACCCTTCTGGGCCCCAGTGCCACCGCTTCATTCCAAGGTCTCCATAGACACAAAAGCACATTAGGACCCATCCATAGGAGAGTCCATTTCAACTCAGCCTCCTCGGTTGATCCCCCAGATCCAGCAGATCTAACCTGTCTTGTTTCTAGGAGACAATTGGAATGCGAGGTGGGCTACCCAGCCATGCATCCTTAGAACCCTGCTCAGAATTATTGGCCTGGAGCCAAACAACAGGTCTCCATTGTCCTGCAGAAGACACTTTGCAGTTTGGAGCTTCTCACAAATCCCATCGTGGGAAAACTCCCATGGCCTCGTGATGCCGCCCCTTCGTGAAGGGGCCATCAGGGACAGAAACACCAACTTGAGCGATCGTCTGATCCTCGCCCTGACTTCAGATGCACGAGATCTCGATTCAGGTCTGTAGATTGTGCCATCGCTGATACAAAAATCCAGAGACAAAAACCTGAGCAAGCGCCTCAGACTCGCACTTTCTTCATATCCTGAAGAGTTCTTCTCATGGTTTGTAGATCGGATCTGCCATACCAACGTCCCCAAACCTAAGCTGAGTTTGTGTTTTCAGACTTCTGTTTTCAAAGTCCAGGGCCACACACCCTCCAGGCTGGGGCCCCTGGAGCCACACATTAGGACTGTGCCTACCAATCCATGGGAATTCTGCCCATTCCATTGTCCAAAATCGTACAAATTAGGAGAAACCTCCAAAGTCCCTGAGGCCATCCCAATCGTGCAGGGCGCCCGGAACAAACAAGGGCTGTCTGACACCAGCTGATAATCTACCTCCACTCATACCATAAATGGATGTCCCCAGAGGAGAAGATTGAACCAGACAGGACCCTAGGCCATAATAGGATCCATTGCCTTGGTTTACAGGCATGTCTCCTCAAAAGCCTGATTCCAATACGAGCATAGGGGTTTTGCTGAGGCACCCAGCAGAACTCATCTCGTCTCCACAAGGAAACCTGTGCATGGGAGCCATGTCCAAAGCATAGGAGAGTACTTCAGGGTCCCGGTGCCACCGCCCCATTCCAAGGCCCTCATGGACACAAAAACACATTAGGACCCATCCTCAGGGGAGTCCATTTCAACTCAGCCACCCCGGTCGCTCCCGCAGAGCCATCAGATCTAAACTGTCTTGTTGCTAGGAGACAATTGGAATGCGAGGCGGGCTTCCCAAGCATCCATCATCGAACGGTGCTCTGGAGTCATTCCATATGGGATGTCCTGGAGCTGTCCAACAGGTCTCAATTGTCCCGCAGAAGGAATCCTTGAAGGGGGCATCCCACAACTCCCAACGTGGGAAAACTTCAGTGGCCTCGAGATTCCGCTCCCTTCATGAAGCGGCCGTCATGCACGGAAACTCCGACCTGAGCCAACGTCTGATCCTCGCCCTGACTTCAGATGCATGAGTATTGGTTCAGATCTGCAGGGAGTACCTGCCGTGCCCTCGGCCTGAAATCCAGTCTAGCTTGTCTTCTCAGACTTCCGTCCTCACACTCCTCACACGTCCTTCACTCCTCACACTCCCCGAAGCCCTCAAGTTTGGCAATTCCGGACCCAAAATGCAGCACTCTGCCTGCCCTCTAGAAAAAAATTATTGCCTCATGAGCTGCCCAGGCACCTTCAATGAGGATAAACCTCCACAGCACTCGACTTCACCCAAATTATATAGTCTAACCTGGGCACTAATGCACTGTCGGACACAACCTGAGCCCGGACCTCCTGACCAACACCCGGAAAGCAGACCGCACACTGAGCACATAAGACCCGCCATGGCCTTAGGTCATCATCTCTTCCCTACCTCAGTTTTCAGGCCTCAGAACCGAGACATTATCTCCAATCACTGCCCAGGGGTGAGTGTGATGCAGAAATCAGAACACCTCCTTACCCATGGTAAGAAACCTTGTGGTTGGCACGTCGTCCAAAGTTCAGTGTAGGAGAAACCAGCATTTACCCTGAGGCCCCGCCCATTCTTGAGTGCGACAAGGGCATAAACACGCATTGTGACCCTCAGCATGAGTCCTGTCCTCTAGTAAGTCCTCTCAGTGACTGGACCATTAGATGTGATAATGGGCTTGATATGTCCCTAAGCCCCAATTTTTAACCAGATTTCTGATTGTCCAGTCACCCCCCCCCCAGGGCTCTACGCTGGAATCCCTCATTCGGTGGGACACCTGAGGTTAAAAAGAAAACAACATCAAAAAAAAAAAAAAAAACCGGACTTCTTCCATCCCACAGTTGACCCCAAACGCTTTGGACTGGGCCAAAACACCAGGGAGTAAGACTCGTCCATTTCCCATGAAGTCATCCAGAAATTTCACGACCATGAGTGACACGATATCCAGAGACAAAAACTTGAGCAAGAGCCTCACACTCGCCCTTTTCTGAAATCCCGAAAAGTTCTCCTCATGGTCTGTAGATCAGTCCTGCCATACCTATGAACCAAAACATAAGCCGAGTTTGTGTTTTCAGACAACTGTCCAAACAGCCCTGGCCTACACAACCTACAGGCTCAGGCCCCTGGAGCCAAACCTGAGGACTGTACTTGCCCTCTCCAAGGGAATTCTGTGTGCCCATTCCAATGGCCACAACACTTCTAATAGGATAAACCTCCAAAGTCCCTGATCCATGTCATTAGTGGTGGCTTCCCAGGTAAAACAGGGGCAATATGAGCCCATCTGAGCACCTACCTGTACTCAGACCCATAGACAGATGTCCCCAGAGGTAAAAAGGAAAGAACAGGCCCCTAGGCACTAATCATATCCATTGCTTTGGTTTCCAGGCATCTCTCCTCAGAGGCCTGGATTTCAAAACCAGCATATGGCTGTTTCTTGACTCACCCATCAGAGAACATCTCATCTACACATGGGAAACTTGCACGTTGGAGCTGTGTCAAAGCCTCTGTTTAGGAGAACCCTTCTGGGCCCCAGTGCCACCGCTTCATTCCAAGGTCTCCATAGACACAAAAGCACATTAGGACCCATCCATAGGAGAGTCCATTTCAACTCAGCCTCCTCGGTTGATCCCCCAGATCCAGCAGATCTAACCTGTCTTGTTTCTAGGAGACAATTGGAATGCGAGGTGGGCTACCCAGCCATGCATCCTTAGAACCCTGCTCAGAATTATTGGCCTGGAGCCAAACAACAGGTCTCCATTGTCCTGCAGAAGACACTTTGCAGTTTGGAGCTTCTCACAAATCCCATCGTGGGAAAACTCCCATGGCCTCGTGATGCCGCCCCTTCGTGAAGGGGCCATCAGGGACAGAAACACCAACTTGAGCGATCGTCTGATCCTCGCCCTGACTTCAGATGCACGAGATCTCGATTCAGGTCTGTAGATTGTGCCATCGCTGATACAAAAATCCAGAGACAAAAACCTGAGCAAGCGCCTCAGACTCGCACTTTCTTCATATCCTGAAGAGTTCTTCTCATGGTTTGTAGATCGGATCTGCCATACCAACGTCCCCAAACCTAAGCTGAGTTTGTGTTTTCAGACTTCTGTTTTCAAAGTCCAGGGCCACACACCCTCCAGGCTGGGGCCCCTGGAGCCACACATTAGGACTGTGCCTACCAATCCATGGGAATTCTGCCCATTCCATTGTCCAAAATCGTACAAATTAGGAGAAACCTCCAAAGTCCCTGAGGCCATCCCAATCGTGCAGGGCGCCCGGAACAAACAAGGGCTGTCTGACACCAGCTGATAATCTACCTCCACTCATACCATAAATGGATGTCCCCAGAGGAGAAGATTGAACCAGACAGGACCCTAGGCCATAATAGGATCCATTGCCTTGGTTTACAGGCATGTCTCCTCAAAAGCCTGATTCCAATACGAGCATAGGGGTTTTGCTGAGGCACCCAGCAGAACTCATCTCGTCTCCACAAGGAAACCTGTGCATGGGAGCCATGTCCAAAGCATAGGAGAGTACTTCAGGGTCCCGGTGCCACCGCCCCATTCCAAGGCCCTCATGGACACAAAAACACATTAGGACCCATCCTCAGGGGAGTCCATTTCAACTCAGCCACCCCGGTCGCTCCCGCAGAGCCATCAGATCTAAACTGTCTTGTTGCTAGGAGACAATTGGAATGCGAGGCGGGCTTCCCAAGCATCCATCATCGAACGGTGCTCTGGAGTCATTCCATATGGGATGTCCTGGAGCTGTCCAACAGGTCTCAATTGTCCCGCAGAAGGAATCCTTGAAGGGGGCATCCCACAACTCCCAACGTGGGAAAACTTCAGTGGCCTCGAGATTCCGCTCCCTTCATGAAGCGGCCGTCATGCACGGAAACTCCGACCTGAGCCAACGTCTGATCC
The DNA here is from genome assembly GCF_964662115.1 of Mustela nivalis. NCBI lineage: Eukaryota > Metazoa > Chordata > Mammalia > Carnivora > Mustelidae > Mustela > Mustela nivalis. The sequence goes on from NW_028134988.1 coordinate 29,034, forward strand.
TCGCCCTGACTTCAGATGCATGAGTATTGGTTCAGATCTGCAGGGAGTACCTGCCGTGCCCTCGGCCTGAAATCCAGTCTAGCTTGTCTTCTCAGACTTCCGTCCTCACACTCCTCACACGTCCTTCACTCCTCACACTCCCCGAAGCCCTCAAGTTTGGCAATTCCGGACCCAAAATGCAGCACTCTGCCTGCCCTCTAGAAAAAAATTATTGCCTCATGAGCTGCCCAGGCACCTTCAATGAGGATAAACCTCCACAGCACTCGACTTCACCCAAATTATATAGTCTAACCTGGGCACTAATGCACTGTCGGACACAACCTGAGCCCGGACCTCCTGACCAACACCCGGAAAGCAGACCGCACACTGAGCACATAAGACCCGCCATGGCCTTAGGTCATCATCTCTTCCCTACCTCAGTTTTCAGGCCTCAGAACCGAGACATTATCTCCAATCACTGCCCAGGGGTGAGTGTGATGCAGAAATCAGAACACCTCTTTACCCATGGTAAGAAACCTTGTGGTTGGCACGTCGTCCAACGTTCAGTGTAGGAGAAACCAGCATTCACCCTGAGGCCCCGCCCATTCTTGAGTGCGACAAGGGCATAAACACGCATTGTGACCCTCAGCATGAGTCCTGTCCTCTAGTAAGTCCTCTCAGTGACTGGACCATTAGATGTGATAATGGGCTTGATATGTCCCTAAGCCCCAATTTTTAACCAGATTTCTGATTGTCCAGTCACCCCCCCCCCAGGGCTCTACGCTGGAATCCCTCATTCGGTGGGACACCTGAGGTTAAAAAGAAAACAACATCAAAAAAAAAAAAAAAAACAAAAAACCGGACTCCTTCCATCCCACAGTTGACCCCAAACGCTTTGGACTGGGCCAAACCACCAGGGAGTAAGACTCGTCCATTTCCCATGAAGTCATCCAGAAATTTCACGACCATGAGTGACACGATATCCAGAGACAAAAACTTGAGCAAGAGCCTCACACTCGCCCTTTTCTCAAATCCCGAAAAGTTCTCCTCATGGTCTGTAGATAAGTCCTGCCATACCTATGACCTGAAACATAAGCCATGTTTGTGTTTTCAGACAACTGTCCAAACAGCCCTGGCCTACACAACCTACAGGCTCAGGCCCCTGGAGCCAAACCTGAGGACTGTACTTGCCCTCTCCAAGGGAATTCTGTGTGCCCATTCCAATGGCCACAACCCTTCTAATAGGATAAACCTCCAAAGTCCCTGATCCATCTCATTAGTGGTGGCTTCCCAGGTAAAACAGGGGCAATCTGAGCCCATCTGAGCACCTACCTGTACTCAGACCCATAGACAGATGTCCCCAGAGGTAAAAAGGAAAGAACAGGCCCCTAGGCACTAATCATATCCATTGCTTTGGTTTCCAGGCATCTCTCCTCAGAGGCCTGGATTTCAAAACCAGCATATGGCTGTTTCTTGACTCACCCATCAGAGAACATCTCATCTACACATGGGAAACTTGCACGTTGGAGCTGTGTCAAAGCCTCTGTTTAGGAGAACCCTTCTGGGCCCCAGTGCCACCGCTTCATTCCAAGGTCTCCATAGACACAAAAGCACATTAGGACCCATCCATAGGAGAGTCCATTTCAACTCAGCCTCCTCGGTTGATCCCCCAGATCCAGCAGATCTAACCTGTCTTGTTTCTAGGAGACAATTGGAATGCGAGGTGGGCTACCCAGCCATGCATCCTTAGAACCCTGCTCAGAATTATTGGCCTGGAGCCAAACAACAGGTCTCCATTGTCCTGCAGAAGACACTTTGCAGTTTGGAGCTTCTCACAAATCCCATCGTGGGAAAACTCCCATGGCCTCGTGATGCCGCCCCTTCGTGAAGGGGCCATCAGGGACAGAAACACCAACTTGAGCGATCGTCTGATCCTCGCCCTGACTTCAGATGCACGAGATCTCGATTCAGGTCTGTAGATTGTGCCATCGCTGATACAAAAATCCAGAGACAAAAACCTGAGCAAGCGCCTCAGACTCGCACTTTCTTCATATCCTGAAGAGTTCTTCTCATGGTTTGTAGATCGGATCTGCCATACCAACGTCCCCAAACCTAAGCTGAGTTTGTGTTTTCAGACTTCTGTTTTCAAAGTCCAGGGCCACACACCCTCCAGGCTGGGGCCCCTGGAGCCACACATTAGGACTGTGCCTACCAATCCATGGGAATTCTGCCCATTCCATTGTCCAAAATCGTACAAATTAGGAGAAACCTCCAAAGTCCCTGAGGCCATCCCAATCGTGCAGGGCGCCCGGAACAAACAAGGGCTGTCTGACACCAGCTGATAATCTACCTCCACTCATACCATAAATGGATGTCCCCAGAGGAGAAGATTGAACCAGACAGGACCCTAGGCCATAATAGGATCCATTGCCTTGGTTTACAGGCATGTCTCCTCAAAAGCCTGATTCCAATACGAGCATAGGGGTTTTGCTGAGGCACCCAGCAGAACTCATCTCGTCTCCACAAGGAAACCTGTGCATGGGAGCCATGTCCAAAGCATAGGAGAGTACTTCAGGGTCCCGGTGCCACCGCCCCATTCCAAGGCCCTCATGGACACAAAAACACATTAGGACCCATCCTCAGGGGAGTCCATTTCAACTCAGCCACCCCGGTCGCTCCCGCAGAGCCATCAGATCTAAACTGTCTTGTTGCTAGGAGACAATTGGAATGCGAGGCGGGCTTCCCAAGCATCCATCATCGAACGGTGCTCTGGAGTCATTCCATATGGGATGTCCTGGAGCTGTCCAACAGGTCTCAATTGTCCCGCAGAAGGAATCCTTGAAGGGGGCATCCCACAACTCCCAACGTGGGAAAACTTCAGTGGCCTCGAGATTCCGCTCCCTTCATGAAGCGGCCGTCATGCACGGAAACTCCGACCTGAGCCAACGTCTGATCCTCGCCCTGACTTCAGATGCATGAGTATTGGTTCAGATCTGCAGGGAGTACCTGCCGTGCCCTCGGCCTGAAATCCAGTCTAGCTTGTCTTCTCAGACTTCCGTCCTCACACTCCTCACACGTCCTTCACTCCTCACACTCCCCGAAGCCCTCAAGTTTGGCAATTCCGGACCCAAAATGCAGCACTCTGCCTGCCCTCTAGAAAAAAATTATTGCCTCATGAGCTGCCCAGGCACCTTCAATGAGGATAAACCTCCACAGCACTCGACTTCACCCAAATTATATAGTCTAACCTGGGCACTAATGCACTGTCGGACACAACCTGAGCCCGGACCTCCTGACCAACACCCGGAAAGCAGACCGCACACTGAGCACATAAGACCCGCCATGGCCTTAGGTCATCATCTCTTCCCTACCTCAGTTTTCAGGCCTCAGAACCGAGACATTATCTCCAATCACTGCCCAGGGGTGAGTGTGATGCAGAAATCAGAACACCTCTTTACCCATGGTAAGAAACCTTGTGGTTGGCACGTCGTCCAACGTTCAGTGTAGGAGAAACCAGCATTCACCCTGAGGCCCCGCCCATTCTTGAGTGCGACAAGGGCATAAACACGCATTGTGACCCTCAGCATGAGTCCTGTCCTCTAGTAAGTCCTCTCAGTGACTGGACCATTAGATGTGATAATGGGCTTGATATGCCCCTAAGCCCCAATTTTTAACCAGATTTCTGATTGTCCAGTCACCCCCCCCCCAGGGCTCTACGCTGGAATCCCTCATTCGGTGGGACACCTGAGGTTAAAAAGAAAACAACATCAAAAAAAAAAAAAAAACAAAAAACCGGACTCCTTCCATCCCACAGTTGACCCCAAACGCTTTGGACTGCGCCAAACCACCAGGGAGTAAGACTCGTCCATTTCCCATGAAGTCATCCAGAAATTTCACGACCATGAGTGACACGATATCCAGAGACAAAAACTTGAGCAAGAGCCTCACACTCGCCCTTTTCTCAAATCCCGAAAAGTTCTCCTCATGGTCTGTAGATAAGTCCTGCCATACCTATGACCTGAAACATAAGCCATGTTTGTGTTTTCAGACAACTGTCCAAACAGCCCTGGCCTACACAACCTACAGGCTCAGGCCCCTGGAGCCAAACCTGAGGACTGTACTTGCCCTCTCCAAGGGAATTCTGTGTGCCCATTCCAATGGCCACAACCCTTCTAATAGGATAAACCTCCAAAGTCCCTGATCCATCTCATTAGTGGTGGCTTCCCAGGTAAAACAGGGGCAATCTGAGCCCATCTGAGCACCTACCTGTACTCAGACCCATAGACAGATGTCCCCAGAGGTAAAAAGGAAAGAACAGGCCCCTAGGCACTAATCATATCCATTGCTTTGGTTTCCAGGCATCTCTCCTCAGAGGCCTGGATTTCAAAACCAGCATATGGCTGTTTCTTGACTCACCCATCAGAGAACATCTCATCTACACATGGGAAACTTGCACGTTGGAGCTGTGTCAAAGCCTCTGTTTAGGAGAACCCTTCTGGGCCCCAGTGCCACCGCTTCATTCCAAGGTCTCCATAGACACAAAAGCACATTAGGACCCATCCATAGGAGAGTCCATTTCAACTCAGCCTCCTCGGTTGATCCCCCAGATCCAGCAGATCTAACCTGTCTTGTTTCTAGGAGACAATTGGAATGCGAGGTGGGCTACCCAGCCATGCATCCTTAGAACCCTGCTCAGAATTATTGGCCTGGAGCCAAACAACAGGTCTCCATTGTCCTGCAGAAGACACTTTGCAGTTTGGAGCTTCTCACAAATCCCATCGTGGGAAAACTCCCATGGCCTCGTGATGCCGCCCCTTCGTGAAGGGGCCATCAGGGACAGAAACACCAACTTGAGCGATCGTCTGATCCTCGCCCTGACTTCAGATGCACGAGATCTCGATTCAGGTCTGTAGATTGTGCCATCGCTGATACAAAAATCCAGAGACAAAAACCTGAGCAAGCGCCTCAGACTCGCACTTTCTTCATATCCTGAAGAGTTCTTCTCATGGTTTGTAGATCGGATCTGCCATACCAACGTCCCCAAACCTAAGCTGAGTTTGTGTTTTCAGACTTCTGTTTTCAAAGTCCAGGGCCACACACCCTCCAGGCTGGGGCCCCTGGAGCCACACATTAGGACTGTGCCTACCAATCCATGGGAATTCTGCCCATTCCATTGTCCAAAATCGTACAAATTAGGAGAAACCTCCAAAGTCCCTGAGGCCATCCCAATCGTGCAGGGCGCCCGGAACAAACAAGGGCTGTCTGACACCAGCTGATAATCTACCTCCACTCATACCATAAATGGATGTCCCCAGAGGAGAAGATTGAACCAGACAGGACCCTAGGCCATAATAGGATCCATTGCCTTGGTTTACAGGCATGTCTCCTCAAAAGCCTGATTCCAATACGAGCATAGGGGTTTTGCTGAGGCACCCAGCAGAACTCATCTCGTCTCCACAAGGAAACCTGTGCATGGGAGCCATGTCCAAAGCATAGGAGAGTACTTCAGGGTCCCGGTGCCACCGCCCCATTCCAAGGCCCTCATGGACACAAAAACACATTAGGACCCATCCTCAGGGGAGTCCATTTCAACTCAGCCACCCCGGTCGCTCCCGCAGAGCCATCAGATCTAAACTGTCTTGTTGCTAGGAGACAATTGGAATGCGAGGCGGGCTTCCCAAGCATCCATCATCGAACGGTGCTCTGGAGTCATTCCATATGGGATGTCCTGGAGCTGTCCAACAGGTCTCAATTGTCCCGCAGAAGGAATCCTTGAAGGGGGCATCCCACAACTCCCAACGTGGGAAAACTTCAGTGGCCTCGAGATTCCGCTCCCTTCATGAAGCGGCCGTCATGCACGGAAACTCCGACCTGAGCCAACGTCTGATCCTCGCCCTGACTTCAGATGCATGAGTATTGGTTCAGATCTGCAGGGAGTACCTGCCGTGCCCTCGGCCTGAAATCCAGTCTAGCTTGTCTTCTCAGACTTCCGTCCTCACACTCCTCACACGTCCTTCACTCCTCACACTCCCCGAAGCCCTCAAGTTTGGCAATTCCGGACCCAAAATGCAGCACTCTGCCTGCCCTCTAGAAAAAAATTATTGCCTCATGAGCTGCCCAGGCACCTTCAATGAGGATAAACCTCCACAGCACTCGACTTCACCCAAATTATATAGTCTAACCTGGGCACTAATGCACTGTCGGACACAACCTGAGCCCGGACCTCCTGACCAACACCCGGAAAGCAGACCGCACACTGAGCACATAAGACCCGCCATGGCCTTAGGTCATCATCTCTTCCCTACCTCAGTTTTCAGGCCTCAGAACCGAGACATTATCTCCAATCACTGCCCAGGGGTGAGTGTGATGCAGAAATCAGAACACCTCTTTACCCATGGTAAGAAACCTTGTGGTTGGCACGTCGTCCAACGTTCAGTGTAGGAGAAACCAGCATTCACCCTGAGGCCCCGCCCATTCTTGAGTGCGACAAGGGCATAAACACGCATTGTGACCCTCAGCATGAGTCCTGTCCTCTAGTAAGTCCTCTCAGTGACTGGACCATTAGATGTGATAATGGGCTTGATATGCCCCTAAGCCCCAATTTTTAACCAGATTTCTGATTGTCCAGTCACCCCCCCCCCAGGGCTCTACGCTGGAATCCCTCATTCGGTGGGACACCTGAGGTTAAAAAGAAAACAACATCAAAAAAAAAAAAAAAACAAAAAACCGGACTCCTTCCATCCCACAGTTGACCCCAAACGCTTTGGACTGCGCCAAACCACCAGGGAGTAAGACTCGTCCATTTCCCATGAAGTCATCCAGAAATTTCACGACCATGAGTGACACGATATCCAGAGACAAAAACTTGAGCAAGAGCCTCACACTCGCCCTTTTCTCAAATCCCGAAAAGTTCTCCTCATGGTCTGTAGATAAGTCCTGCCATACCTATGACCTGAAACATAAGCCATGTTTGTGTTTTCAGACAACTGTCCAAACAGCCCTGGCCTACACAACCTACAGGCTCAGGCCCCTGGAGCCAAACCTGAGGACTGTACTTGCCCTCTCCAAGGGAATTCTGTGTGCCCATTCCAATGGCCACAACCCTTCTAATAGGATAAACCTCCAAAGTCCCTGATCCATCTCATTAGTGGTGGCTTCCCAGGTAAAACAGGGGCAATCTGAGCCCATCTGAGCACCTACCTGTACTCAGACCCATAGACAGATGTCCCCAGAGGTAAAAAGGAAAGAACAGGCCCCTAGGCACTAATCATATCCATTGCTTTGGTTTCCAGGCATCTCTCCTCAGAGGCCTGGATTTCAAAACCAGCATATGGCTGTTTCTTGACTCACCCATCAGAGAACATCTCATCTACACATGGGAAACTTGCACGTTGGAGCTGTGTCAAAGCCTCTGTTTAGGAGAACCCTTCTGGGCCCCAGTGCCACCGCTTCATTCCAAGGTCTCCATAGACACAAAAGCACATTAGGACCCATCCATAGGAGAGTCCATTTCAACTCAGCCTCCTCGGTTGATCCCCCAGATCCAGCAGATCTAACCTGTCTTGTTTCTAGGAGACAATTGGAATGCGAGGTGGGCTACCCAGCCATGCATCCTTAGAACCCTGCTCAGAATTATTGGCCTGGAGCCAAACAACAGGTCTCCATTGTCCTGCAGAAGACACTTTGCAGTTTGGAGCTTCTCACAAATCCCATCGTGGGAAAACTCCCATGGCCTCGTGATGCCGCCCCTTCGTGAAGGGGCCATCAGGGACAGAAACACCAACTTGAGCGATCGTCTGATCCTCGCCCTGACTTCAGATGCACGAGATCTCGATTCAGGTCTGTAGATTGTGCCATCGCTGATACAAAAATCCAGAGACAAAAACCTGAGCAAGCGCCTCAGACTCGCACTTTCTTCATATCCTGAAGAGTTCTTCTCATGGTTTGTAGATCGGATCTGCCATACCAACGTCCCCAAACCTAAGCTGAGTTTGTGTTTTCAGACTTCTGTTTTCAAAGTCCAGGGCCACACACCCTCCAGGCTGGGGCCCCTGGAGCCACACATTAGGACTGTGCCTACCAATCCATGGGAATTCTGCCCATTCCATTGTCCAAAATCGTACAAATTAGGAGAAACCTCCAAAGTCCCTGAGGCCATCCCAATCGTGCAGGGCGCCCGGAACAAACAAGGGCTGTCTGACACCAGCTGATAATCTACCTCCACTCATACCATAAATGGATGTCCCCAGAGGAGAAGATTGAACCAGACAGGACCCTAGGCCATAATAGGATCCATTGCCTTGGTTTACAGGCATGTCTCCTCAAAAGCCTGATTCCAATACGAGCATAGGGGTTTTGCTGAGGCACCCAGCAGAACTCATCTCGTCTCCACAAGGAAACCTGTGCATGGGAGCCATGTCCAAAGCATAGGAGAGTACTTCAGGGTCCCGGTGCCACCGCCCCATTCCAAGGCCCTCATGGACACAAAAACACATTAGGACCCATCCTCAGGGGAGTCCATTTCAACTCAGCCACCCCGGTCGCTCCCGCAGAGCCATCAGATCTAAACTGTCTTGTTGCTAGGAGACAATTGGAATGCGAGGCGGGCTTCCCAAGCATCCATCATCGAACGGTGCTCTGGAGTCATTCCATATGGGATGTCCTGGAGCTGTCCAACAGGTCTCAATTGTCCCGCAGAAGGAATCCTTGAAGGGGGCATCCCACAACTCCCAACGTGGGAAAACTTCAGTGGCCTCGAGATTCCGCTCCCTTCATGAAGCGGCCGTCATGCACGGAAACTCCGACCTGAGCCAACGTCTGATCCTCGCCCTGACTTCAGATGCATGAGTATTGGTTCAGATCTGCAGGGAGTACCTGCCGTGCCCTCGGCCTGAAATCCAGTCTAGCTTGTCTTCTCAGACTTCCGTCCTCACACTCCTCACACGTCCTTCACTCCTCACACTCCCCGAAGCCCTCAAGTTTGGCAATTCCGGACCCAAAATGCAGCACTCTGCCTGCCCTCTAGAAAAAAATTATTGCCTCATGAGCTGCCCAGGCACCTTCAATGAGGATAAACCTCCACAGCACTCGACTTCACCCAAATTATATAGTCTAACCTGGGCACTAATGCACTGTCGGACACAACCTGAGCCCGGACCTCCTGACCATCACCCGGAAAGCAGACCGCACACTGAGCACATAAGACCCGCCATGGCCTTAGGTCATCATCTCTTCCCTACCTCAGTTTTCAGGCCTCACAACCGAGACATTATCTCCAATCACTGCCCAGGGGTGAGTGTGATGCAGAAATCAGAACACCTCCTTACCCATGGTAAGAAACCTTGTGGTTGGCACGTCGTCCAACGTTCAGTGTAGGAGAAACCAGCATTCACCCTGAGGCCCCGCCCATTCTTGAGTGCGACAAGGGCATAAACACGCATTGTGACCCTCAGCATGAGTCCTGTCCTCTAGTAAGTCCTCTCAGTGACTGGACCATTAGATGTGATAATGGGCTTGATATGTCCCTAAGCCCCAATTTTTAACCAGATTTCTGATTGTCCAGTCACCCCCCCCCCCAGGGCTCTACGCTGGAATCCCTCATTCGGTGGGACACCTGAGGTTAAAAAGAAAACAACATCAAAAAAAACAAAAAAACAAAAAACCGGACTTCTTCCATCCCACAGTTGACCCCAAACGCTTTGGACTGGGCCAAACCACCAGGGAGTAAGACTCGTCCATTTCCCATGAAGTCATCCAGAAATTTCACGACCATGAGTGACACGATATCCAGAGACAAAAACTTGAGCAAGAGCCTCACACTCGCCCTTTTCTCAAATCCCGAAAAGTTCTCCTCATGGTCTGTAGATAAGTCCTGCCATACCTATGACCTGAAACATAAGCCATGTTTGTGTTTTCAGACAACTGTCCAAACAGCCCTGGCCTACACAACCTACAGGCTCAGGCCCCTGGAGCCAAACCTGAGGACTGTACTTGCCCTCTCCAAGGGAATTCTGTGTGCCCATTCCAATGGCCACAACCCTTCTAATAGGATAAACCTCCAAAGTCCCTGATCCATCTCATTAGTGGTGGCTTCCCAGGTAAAACAGGGGCAATCTGAGCCCATCTGAGCACCTACCTGTACTCAGACCCATAGACAGATGTCCCCAGAGGTAAAAAGGAAAGAACAGGCCCCTAGGCACTAATCATATCCATTGCTTTGGTTTCCAGGCATCTCTCCTCAGAGGCCTGGATTTCAAAACCAGCATATGGCTGTTTCTTGACTCACCCATCAGAGAACATCTCATCTACACATGGGAAACTTGCACGTTGGAGCTGTGTCAAAGCCTCTGTTTAGGAGAACCCTTCTGGGCCCCAGTGCCACCGCTTCATTCCAAGGTCTCCATAGACACAAAAGCACATTAGGACCCATCCATAGGAGAGTCCATTTCAACTCAGCCTCCTCGGTTGATCCCCCAGATCCAGCAGATCTAACCTGTCTTGTTTCTAGGAGACAATTGGAATGCGAGGTGGGCTACCCAGCCATGCATCCTTAGAACCCTGCTCAGAATTATTGGCCTGGAGCCAAACAACAGGTCTCCATTGTCCTGCAGAAGACACTTTGCAGTTTGGAGCTTCTCACAAATCCCATCGTGGGAAAACTCCCATGGCCTCGTGATGCCGCCCCTTCGTGAAGGGGCCATCAGGGACAGAAACACCAACTTGAGCGATCGTCTGATCCTCGCCCTGACTTCAGATGCACGAGATCTCGATTCAGGTCTGTAGATTGTGCCATCGCTGATACAAAAATCCAGAGACAAAAACCTGAGCAAGCGCCTCAGACTCGCACTTTCTTCATATCCTGAAGAGTTCTTCTCATGGTTTGTAGATCGGATCTGCCATACCAACGTCCCCAAACCTAAGCTGAGTTTGTGTTTTCAGACTTCTGTTTTCAAAGTCCAGGGCCACACACCCTCCAGGCTGGGGCCCCTGGAGCCACACATTAGGACTGTGCCTACCAATCCATGGGAATTCTGCCCATTCCATTGTCCAAAATCGTACAAATTAGGAGAAACCTCCAAAGTCCCTGAGGCCATCCCAATCGTGTAGGTCGCCCGGAACAAACAAGGGCTGTCTGACACCAGCTGATAATCTACCTCCACTCATACCATAAATGGATGTCCCCAGAGGAGAAGATTGAACCAGACAGGACCCTAGGCCATAATAGGATCCATTGCCTTGGTTTACAGGCATGTCTCCTCAAAAGCCTGATTCCAATACGAGCATAGGGGTTTTGCTGAGGCACCCAGCAGAACTCATCTCGTCTCCACAAGGAAACCTGTGCATGGGAGCCATGTCCAAAGCATAGGAGAGTACTTCAGGGTCCCGGTGCCACCGCCCCATTCCAAGGCCCTCATGGACACAAAAACACATTAGGACCCATCCTCAGGGGAGTCCATTTCAACTCAGCCACCCCGGTCGCTCCCGCAGAGCCATCAGATCTAAACTGTCTTGTTGCTAGGAGACAATTGGAATGCGAGGCGGGCTTCCCAAGCATCCATCATCGAACGGTGCTCTGGAGTCATTCCATATGGGATGTCCTGGAGCTGTCCAACAGGTCTCAATTGTCCCGCAGAAGGAATCCTTGAAGGGGGCATCCCACAACTCCCAACGTGGGAAAACTTCAGTGGCCTCGAGATTCCGCTCCCTTCATGAAGCGGCCGTCATGCACGGAAACTCCGACCTGAGCCAACGTCTGATCCTCGCCCTGACTTCAGATGCATGAGTATTGGTTCAGATCTGCAGGGAGTACCTGCCGTGCCCTCGGCCTGAAATCCAGTCTAGCTTGTCTTCTCAGACTTCCGTCCTCACACTCCTCACACGTCCTTCACTCCTCACACTCCCCGAAGCCCTCAAGTTTGGCAATTCCGGACCCAAAATGCAGCACTCTGCCTGCCCTCTAGAAAAAAATTATTGCCTCATGAGCTGCCCAGGCACCTTCAATGAGGATAAACCTCCACAGCACTCGACTTCACCCAAATTATATAGTCTAACCTGGGCACTAATGCACTGTCGGACACAACCTGAGCCCGGACCTCCTGACCATCACCCGGAAAGCAGACCGCACACTGAGCACATAAGACCCGCCATGGCCTTAGGTCATCATCTCTTCCCTACCTCAGTTTTCAGGCCTCACAACCGAGACATTATCTCCAATCACTGCCCAGGGGTGAGTGTGATGCAGAAATCAGAACACCTCCTTACCCATGGTAAGAAACCTTGTGGTTGGCACGTCGTCCAACGTTCAGTGTAGGAGAAACCAGCATTCACCCTGAGGCCCCGCCCATTCTTGAGTGCGACAAGGGCATAAACACGCATTGTGACCCTCAGCATGAGTCCTGTCCTCTAGTAAGTCCTCTCAGTGACTGGACCATTAGATGTGATAATGGGCTTGATATGTCCCTAAGCCCCAATTTTTAACCAGATTTCTGATTGTCCAGTCACCCCCCCCCCCAGGGCTCTACGCTGGAATCCCTCATTCGGTGGGACACCTGAGGTTAAAAAGAAAACAACATCAAAAAAAACAAAAAAACAAAAAACCGGACTTCTTCCATCCCACAGTTGACCCCAAACGCTTTGGACTGGGCCAAACCACCAGGGAGTAAGACTCGTCCATTTCCCATGAAGTCATCCAGAAATTTCACGACCATGAGTGACACGATATCCAGAGACAAAAACTTGAGCAAGAGCCTCACACTCGCCCTTTTCTCAAATCCCGAAAAGTTCTCCTCATGGTCTGTAGATAAGTCCTGCCATACCTATGACCTGAAACATAAGCCATGTTTGTGTTTTCAGACAACTGTCCAAACAGCCCTGGCCTACACAACCTACAGGCTCAGGCCCCTGGAGCCAAACCTGAGGACTGTACTTGCCCTCTCCAAGGGAATTCTGTGTGCCCATTCCAATGGCCACAACCCTTCTAATAGGATAAACCTCCAAAGTCCCTGATCCATCTCATTAGTGGTGGCTTCCCAGGTAAAACAGGGGCAATCTGAGCCCATCTGAGCACCTACCTGTACTCAGACCCATAGACAGATGTCCCCAGAGGTAAAAAGGAAAGAACAGGCCCCTAGGCACTAATCATATCCATTGCTTTGGTTTCCAGGCATCTCTCCTCAGAGGCCTGGATTTCAAAACCAGCATATGGCTGTTTCTTGACTCACCCATCAGAGAACATCTCATCTACACATGGGAAACTTGCACGTTGGAGCTGTGTCAAAGCCTCTGTTTAGGAGAACCCTTCTGGGCCCCAGTGCCACCGCTTCATTCCAAGGTCTCCATAGACACAAAAGCACATTAGGACCCATCCATAGGAGAGTCCATTTCAACTCAGCCTCCTCGGTTGATCCCCCAGATCCAGCAGATCTAACCTGTCTTGTTTCTAGGAGACAATTGGAATGCGAGGTGGGCTACCCAGCCATGCATCCTTAGAACCCTGCTCAGAATTATTGGCCTGGAGCCAAACAACAGGTCTCCATTGTCCTGCAGAAGACACTTTGCAGTTTGGAGCTTCTCACAAATCCCATCGTGGGAAAACTCCCATGGCCTCGTGATGCCGCCCCTTCGTGAAGGGGCCATCAGGGACAGAAACACCAACTTGAGCGATCGTCTGATCCTCGCCCTGACTTCAGATGCACGAGATCTCGATTCAGGTCTGTAGATTGTGCCATCGCTGATACAAAAATCCAGAGACAAAAACCTGAGCAAGCGCCTCAGACTCGCACTTTCTTCATATCCTGAAGAGTTCTTCTCATGGTTTGTAGATCGGATCTGCCATACCAACGTCCCCAAACCTAAGCTGAGTTTGTGTTTTCAGACTTCTGTTTTCAAAGTCCAGGGCCACACACCCTCCAGGCTGGGGCCCCTGGAGCCACACATTAGGACTGTGCCTACCAATCCATGGGAATTCTGCCCATTCCATTGTCCAAAATCGTACAAATTAGGAGAAACCTCCAAAGTCCCTGAGGCCATCCCAATCGTGTAGGGCGCCCGGAACAAACAAGGGCTGTCTGACACCAGCTGATAATCTACCTCCACTCATACCATAAATGGATGTCCCCAGAGGAGAAGATTGAACCAGACAGGACCCTAGGCCATAATAGGATCCATTGCCTTGGTTTACAGGCATGTCTCCTCAAAAGCCTGATTCCAATACGAGCATAGGGGTTTTGCTGAGGCACCCAGCAGAACTCATCTCGTCTCCACAAGGAAACCTGTGCATGGGAGCCATGTCCAAAGCATAGGAGAGTACTTCAGGGTCCCGGTGCCACCGCCCCATTCCAAGGCCCTCATGGACACAAAAACACATTAGGACCCATCCTCAGGGGAGTCCATTTCAACTCAGCCACCCCGGTCGCTCCCGCAGAGCCATCAGATCTAAACTGTCTTGTTGCTAGGAGACAATTGGAATGCGAGGCGGGCTTCCCAAGCATCCATCATCGAACGGTGCTCTGGAGTCATTCCATATGGGATGTCCTGGAGCTGTCCAACAGGTCTCAATTGTCCCGCAGAAGGAATCCTTGAAGGGGGCATCCATAAACTCCCAACGTGGGAAAACTTCAGTGGCCTCGAGATTCCGCTCCCTTCATGAAGCGGCCGTCATGCACGGAAACTCCGACCTGAGCCAACGTCTGATCCTCGCCCTGACTTCAGATGCATGAGTATTGGTTCAGATCTGCAGGGAGTACCTGCCGTGCCCTCGGCCTGAAATCCAGTCTAGCTTGTCTTCTCAGACTTCCGTCCTCACACTCCTCACACGTCCTTCACTCCTCACACTCCCCGAAGCCCTCAAGTTTGGCAATTCCGGACCCAAAATGCAGCACTCTGCCTGCCCTCTAGAAAAAAATTATTGCCTCATGAGCTGCCCAGGCACCTTCAATGAGGATAAACCTCCACAGCACTCGACTTCACCCAAATTATATAGTCTAACCTGGGCACTAATGCACTGTTGGACACAACCTGAGCCCGGACCTCCTGACCATCACACGGAAAGCAGACCGCACACTGAGCACATAAGACCCGCCATGGCCTTAGGTCATCATCTCTTCCCTACCTCAGTTTTCAGGCCTCACAACCGAGACATTATCTCCAATCACTGCCCAGGGGTGAGTGTGATGCAGAAATCAGAACACCTCCTTACCCATGGTAAGAAACCTTGTGGTTGGCACGTCGTCCAACGTTCAGTGTAGGAGAAACCAGCATTCACCCTGAGGCCCCGCCCATTCTTGAGTGCGACAAGGGCATAAACACGCATTGTGACCCTCAGCATGAGTCCTGTCCTCTAGTAAGTCCTCTCAGTGACTGGACCATTAGATGTGATAATGGGCTTGATATGCCCCTAAGCCCCAATTTTTAACCAGATTTCTGATTGTCCAGTCACCCCCCCCCCAGGGCTCTACGCTGGAATCCCTCATTCGGTGGGACACCTGAGGTTAAAAAGAAAACAACATCAAAAAAAACAAAAAAACAAAAAACCGGACTTCTTCCATCCCACAGTTGACCCCAAACGCTTTGGACTGGGCCAAACCACCAGGGAGTAAGACTCGTCCATTTCCCATGAAGTCATCCAGAAATTTCACGACCATGAGTGACACGATATCCAGAGACAAAAACTTGAGCAAGAGCCTCACACTCGCCCTTTTCTGAAATCCCGAAAAGTTCTCCTCATGGTCTGTAGATAAGTCCTGCCATACCTATGACCTGAAACATAAGCCATGTTTGTGTTTTCAGACAACTGTCCAAACAGCCCTGGCCTACACAACCTACAGGCTCAGGCCCCTGGAGCCAAACCTGAGGACTGTACTTGCCCTCTCCAAGGGAATTCTGTGTGCCCATTCCAATGGCCACAACCCTTCTAATAGGATAAACCTCCAAAGTCCCTGATCCATCTCATTAGTGGTGGCTTCCCAGGTAAAACAGGGGCAATCTGAGCCCATCTGAGCACCTACCTGTACTCAGACCCATAGACAGATGTCCCCAGAGGTAAAAAGGAAAGAACAGGCCCCTAGGCACTAATCATATCCATTGCTTTGGTTTCCAGGCATCTCTCCTCAGAGGCCTGGATTTCAAAACCAGCATATGGCTGTTTCTTGACTCACCCATCAGAGAACATCTCATCTACACATGGGAAACTTGCACGTTGGAGCTGTGTCAAAGCCTCTGTTTAGGAGAACCCTTCTGGGCCCCAGTGCCACCGCTTCATTCCAAGGTCTCCATAGACACAAAAGCACATTAGGACCCATCCATAGGAGAGTCCATTTCAACTCAGCCTCCTCGGTTGATCCCCCAGATCCAGCAGATCTAACCTGTCTTGTTTCTAGGAGACAATTGGAATGCGAGGTGGGCTACCCAGCCATGCATCCTTAGAACCCTGCTCAGAATTATTGGCCTGGAGCCAAACAACAGGTCTCCATTGTCCTGCAGAAGACACTTTGCAGTTTGGAGCTTCTCACAAATCCCATCGTGGGAAAACTCCCATGGCCTCGTGATGCCGCCCCTTCGTGAAGGGGCCATCAGGGACAGAAACACCAACTTGAGCGATCGTCTGATCCTCGCCCTGACTTCAGATGCACGAGATCTCGATTCAGGTCTGTAGATTGTGCCATCGCTGATACAAAAATCCAGAGACAAAAACCTGAGCAAGCGCCTCAGACTCGCACTTTCTTCATATCCTGAAGAGTTCTTCTCATGGTTTGTAGATCGGATCTGCCATACCAACGTCCCCAAACCTAAGCTGAGTTTGTGTTTTCAGACTTCTGTTTTCAAAGTCCAGGGCCACACACCCTCCAGGCTGGGGCCCCTGGAGCCACACATTAGGACTGTGCCTACCAATCCATGGGAATTCTGCCCATTCCATTGTCCAAAATCGTACAAATTAGGAGAAACCTCCAAAGTCCCTGAGGCCATCCCAATCGTGTAGGTCGCCCGGAACAAACAAGGGCTGTCTGACACCAGCTGATAATCTACCTCCACTCATACCATAAATGGATGTCCCCAGAGGAGAAGATTGAACCAGACAGGACCCTAGGCCATAATAGGATCCATTGCCTTGGTTTACAGGCATGTCTCCTCAAAAGCCTGATTCCAATACGAGCATAGGGGTTTTGCTGAGGCACCCAGCAGAACTCATCTCGTCTCCACAAGGAAACCTGTGCATGGGAGCCATGTCCAAAGCATAGGAGAGTACTTCAGGGTCCCGGTGCCACCGCCCCATTCCAAGGCCCTCATGGACACAAAAACACATTAGGACCCATCCTCAGGGGAGTCCATTTCAACTCAGCCACCCCGGTCGCTCCCGCAGAGCCATCAGATCTAAACTGTCTTGTTGCTAGGAGACAATTGGAATGCGAGGCGGGCTTCCCAAGCATCCATCATCGAACGGTGCTCTGGAGTCATTCCATATGGGATGTCCTGGAGCTGTCCAACAGGTCTCAATTGTCCCGCAGAAGGAATCCTTGAAGGGGGCATCCCACAACTCCCAACGTGGGAAAACTTCAGTGGCCTCGAGATTCCGCTCCCTTCATGAAGCGGCCGTCATGCACGGAAACTCCGACCTGAGCCAACGTCTGATCCTCGCCCTGACTTCAGATGCATGAGTATTGGTTCAGATCTGCAGGGAGTACCTGCCGTGCCCTCGGCCTGAAATCCAGTCTAGCTTGTCTTCTCAGACTTCCGTCCTCACACTCCTCACACGTCCTTCACTCCTCACACTCCCCGAAGCCCTCAAGTTTGGCAATTCCGGACCCAAAATGCAGCACTCTGCCTGCCCTCTAGAAAAAAATTATTGCCTCATGAGCTGCCCAGGCACCTTCAATGAGGATAAACCTCCACAGCACTCGACTTCACCCAAATTATATAGTCTAACCTGGGCACTAATGCACTGTCGGACACAACCTGAGCCCGGACCTCCTGACCAACACCCGGAAAGCAGACCGCACACTGAGCACATAAGACCCGCCATGGCCTTAGGTCATCATCTCTTCCCTACCTCAGTTTTCAGGCCTCAGAACCGAGACATTATCTCCAATCACTGCCCAGGGGTGAGTGTGATGCAGAAATCAGAACACCTCCTTACCCATGGTAAGAAACCTTGTGGTTGGCACGTCGTCAGACGTTCAGTGTAGGAGAAACCAGCATTCACCCTGAGGCCCCGCCCATTCTTGAGTGCGACAAGGGCATAAACACGCATTGTGACCCTCAGCATGAGTCCTGTCCTCTAGTAAGTCCTCTCAGTGACTGGACCATTAGATGTGATAATGGGCTTGATATGTCCCTAAGCCCCAATTTTTAACCAGATTTCTGATTGTCCAGTCACCCCCCCCCCCAGGGCTCTACGCTGGAATCCCTCATTCGGTGGGACACCTGAGGTTAAAAAGAAAACAACATCAAAAAAAACAAAAAAACAAAAAACCGGACTTCTTCCATCCCACAGTTGACCCCAAACGCTTTGGACTGGGCCAAACCACCAGGGAGTAAGACTCGTCCATTTCCCATGAAGTCATCCAGAAATTTCACGACCATGAGTGACACGATATCCAGAGACAAAAACTTGAGCAAGAGCCTCACACTCGCCCTTTTCTCAAATCCCGAAAAGTTCTCCTCATGGTCTGTAGATAAGTCCTGCCATACCTATGACCTGAAACATAAGCCATGTTTGTGTTTTCAGACAACTGTCCAAACAGCCCTGGCCTACACAACCTACAGGCTCAGGCCCCTGGAGCCAAACCTGAGGACTGTACTTGCCCTCTCCAAGGGAATTCTGTGTGCCCATTCCAATGGCCACAACCCTTCTAATAGGATAAACCTCCAAAGTCCCTGATCCATCTCATTAGTGGTGGCTTCCCAGGTAAAACAGGGGCAATCTGAGCCCATCTGAGCACCTACCTGTACTCAGACCCATAGACAGATGTCCCCAGAGGTAAAAAGGAAAGAACAGGCCCCTAGGCACTAATCATATCCATTGCTTTGGTTTCCAGGCATCTCTCCTCAGAGGCCTGGATTTCAAAACCAGCATATGGCTGTTTCTTGACTCACCCATCAGAGAACATCTCATCTACACATGGGAAACTTGCACGTTGGAGCTGTGTCAAAGCCTCTGTTTAGGAGAACCCTTCTGGGCCCCAGTGCCACCGCTTCATTCCAAGGTCTCCATAGACACAAAAGCACATTAGGACCCATCCATAGGAGAGTCCATTTCAACTCAGCCTCCTCGGTTGATCCCCCAGATCCAGCAGATCTAACCTGTCTTGTTTCTAGGAGACAATTGGAATGCGAGGTGGGCTACCCAGCCATGCATCCTTAGAACCCTGCTCAGAATTATTGGCCTGGAGCCAAACAACAGGTCTCCATTGTCCTGCAGAAGACACTTTGCAGTTTGGAGCTTCTCACAAATCCCATCGTGGGAAAACTCCCATGGCCTCGTGATGCCGCCCCTTCGTGAAGGGGCCATCAGGGACAGAAACACCAACTTGAGCGATCGTCTGATCCTCGCCCTGACTTCAGATGCACGAGATCTCGATTCAGGTCTGTAGATTGTGCCATCGCTGATACAAAAATCCAGAGACAAAAACCTGAGCAAGCGCCTCAGACTCGCACTTTCTTCATATCCTGAAGAGTTCTTCTCATGGTTTGTAGATCGGATCTGCCATACCAACGTCCCCAAACCTAAGCTGAGTTTGTGTTTTCAGACTTCTGTTTTCAAAGTCCAGGGCCACACACCCTCCAGGCTGGGGCCCCTGGAGCCACACATTAGGACTGTGCCTACCAATCCATGGGAATTCTGCCCATTCCATTGTCCAAAATCGTACAAATTAGGAGAAACCTCCAAAGTCCCTGAGGCCATCCCAATCGTGCAGGGCGCCCGGAACAAACAAGGGCTGTCTGACACCAGCTGATAATCTACCTCCACTCATACCATAAATGGATGTCCCCAGAGGAGAAGATTGAACCAGACAGGACCCTAGGCCATAATAGGATCCATTGCCTTGGTTTACAGGCATGTCTCCTCAAAAGCCTGATTCCAATACGAGCATAGGGGTTTTGCTGAGGCACCCAGCAGAACTCATCTCGTCTCCACAAGGAAACCTGTGCATGGGAGCCATGTCCAAAGCATAGGAGAGTACTTCAGGGTCCCGGTGCCACCGCCCCATTCCAAGGCCCTCATGGACACAAAAACACATTAGGACCCATCCTCAGGGGAGTCCATTTCAACTCAGCCACCCCGGTCGCTCCCGCAGAGCCATCAGATCTAAACTGTCTTGTTGCTAGGAGACAATTGGAATGCGAGGCGGGCTTCCCAAGCATCCATCATCGAACGGTGCTCTGGAGTCATTCCATATGGGATGTCCTGGAGCTGTCCAACAGGTCTCAATTGTCCCGCAGAAGGAATCCTTGAAGGGGGCATCCCACAACTCCCAACGTGGGAAAACTTCAGTGGCCTCGAGATTCCGCTCCCTTCATGAAGCGGCCGTCATGCACGGAAACTCCGACCTGAGCCAACGTCTGATCCTCGCCCTGACTTCAGATGCATGAGTATTGGTTCAGATCTGCAGGGAGTACCTGCCGTGCCCTCGGCCTGAAATCCAGTCTAGCTTGTCTTCTCAGACTTCCGTCCTCACACTCCTCACACGTCCTTCACTCCTCACACTCCCCGAAGCCCTCAAGTTTGGCAATTCCGGACCCAAAATGCAGCACTCTGCCTGCCCTCTAGAAAAAAATTATTGCCTCATGAGCTGCCCAGGCACCTTCAATGAGGATAAACCTCCACAGCACTCGACTTCACCCAAATTATATAGTCTAACCTGGGCACTAATGCACTGTCGGACACAACCTGAGCCCGGACCTCCTGACCATCACCCGGAAAGCAGACCGCACACTGAGCACATAAGACCCGCCATGGCCTTAGGTCATCATCTCTTCCCTACCTCAGTTTTCAGGCCTCACAACCGAGACATTATCTCCAATCACTGCCCAGGGGTGAGTGTGATGCAGAAATCAGAACACCTCCTTACCCATGGTAAGAAACCTTGTGGTTGGCACGTCGTCCAACGTTCAGTGTAGGAGAAACCAGCATTCACCCTGAGGCCCCGCCCATTCTTGAGTGCGACAAGGGCATAAACACGCATTGTGACCCTCAGCATGAGTCCTGTCCTCTAGTAAGTCCTCTCAGTGACTGGACCATTAGATGTGATAATGGGCTTGATATGTCCCTAAGCCCCAATTTTTAACCAGATTTCTGATTGTCCAGTCACCCCCCCCCCCCAGGGCTCTACGCTGGAATCCCTCATTCGGTGGGACACCTGAGGTTAAAAAGAAAACAACATCAAAAAAAACAAAAAAACAAAAAACCGGACTTCTTCCATCCCACAGTTGACCCCAAACGCTTTGGACTGGGCCAAACCACCAGGGAGTAAGACTCGTCCATTTCCCATGAAGTCATCCAGAAATTTCACGACCATGAGTGACACGATATCCAGAGACAAAAACTTGAGCAAGAGCCTCACACTCGCCCTTTTCTCAAATCCCGAAAAGTTCTCCTCATGGTCTGTAGATAAGTCCTGCCATACCTATGACCTGAAACATAAGCCATGTTTGTGTTTTCAGACAACTGTCCAAACAGCCCTGGCCTACACAACCTACAGGCTCAGGCCCCTGGAGCCAAACCTGAGGACTGTACTTGCCCTCTCCAAGGGAATTCTGTGTGCCCATTCCAATGGCCACAACCCTTCTAATAGGATAAACCTCCAAAGTCCCTGATCCATCTCATTAGTGGTGGCTTCCCAGGTAAAACAGGGGCAATCTGAGCCCATCTGAGCACCTACCTGTACTCAGACCCATAGACAGATGTCCCCAGAGGTAAAAAGGAAAGAACAGGCCCCTAGGCACTAATCATATCCATTGCTTTGGTTTCCAGGCATCTCTCCTCAGAGGCCTGGATTTCAAAACCAGCATATGGCTGTTTCTTGACTCACCCATCAGAGAACATCTCATCTACACATGGGAAACTTGCACGTTGGAGCTGTGTCAAAGCCTCTGTTTAGGAGAACCCTTCTGGGCCCCAGTGCCACCGCTTCATTCCAAGGTCTCCATAGACACAAAAGCACATTAGGACCCATCCATAGGAGAGTCCATTTCAACTCAGCCTCCTCGGTTGATCCCCCAGATCCAGCAGATCTAACCTGTCTTGTTTCTAGGAGACAATTGGAATGCGAGGTGGGCTACCCAGCCATGCATCCTTAGAACCCTGCTCAGAATTATTGGCCTGGAGCCAAACAACAGGTCTCCATTGTCCTGCAGAAGACACTTTGCAGTTTGGAGCTTCTCACAAATCCCATCGTGGGAAAACTCCCATGGCCTCGTGATGCCGCCCCTTCGTGAAGGGGCCATCAGGGACAGAAACACCAACTTGAGCGATCGTCTGATCCTCGCCCTGACTTCAGATGCACGAGATCTCGATTCAGGTCTGTAGATTGTGCCATCGCTGATACAAAAATCCAGAGACAAAAACCTGAGCAAGCGCCTCAGACTCGCACTTTCTTCATATCCTGAAGAGTTCTTCTCATGGTTTGTAGATCGGATCTGCCATACCAACGTCCCCAAACCTAAGCTGAGTTTGTGTTTTCAGACTTCTGTTTTCAAAGTCCAGGGCCACACACCCTCCAGGCTGGGGCCCCTGGAGCCACACATTAGGACTGTGCCTACCAATCCATGGGAATTCTGCCCATTCCATTGTCCAAAATCGTACAAATTAGGAGAAACCTCCAAAGTCCCTGAGGCCATCCCAATCGTGTAGGTCGCCCGGAACAAACAAGGGCTGTCTGACACCAGCTGATAATCTACCTCCACTCATACCATAAATGGATGTCCCCAGAGGAGAAGATTGAACCAGACAGGACCCTAGGCCATAATAGGATCCATTGCCTTGGTTTACAGGCATGTCTCCTCAAAAGCCTGATTCCAATACGAGCATAGGGGTTTTGCTGAGGCACCCAGCAGAACTCATCTCGTCTCCACAAGGAAACCTGTGCATGGGAGCCATGTCCAAAGCATAGGAGAGTACTTCAGGGTCCCGGTGCCACCGCCCCATTCCAAGGCCCTCATGGACACAAAAACACATTAGGACCCATCCTCAGGGGAGTCCATTTCAACTCAGCCACCCCGGTCGCTCCCGCAGAGCCATCAGATCTAAACTGTCTTGTTGCTAGGAGACAATTGGAATGCGAGGCGGGCTTCCCAAGCATCCATCATCGAACGGTGCTCTGGAGTCATTCCATATGGGATGTCCTGGAGCTGTCCAACAGGTCTCAATTGTCCCGCAGAAGGAATCCTTGAAGGGGGCATCCCACAACTCCCAACGTGGGAAAACTTCAGTGGCCTCGAGATTCCGCTCCCTTCATGAAGCGGCCGTCATGCACGGAAACTCCGACCTGAGCCAACGTCTGATCCTCGCCCTGACTTCAGATGCATGAGTATTGGTTCAGATCTGCAGGGAGTACCTGCCGTGCCCTCGGCCTGAAATCCAGTCTAGCTTGTCTTCTCAGACTTCCGTCCTCACACTCCTCACACGTCCTTCACTCCTCACACTCCCCGAAGCCCTCAAGTTTGGCAATTCCGGACCCAAAATGCAGCACTCTGCCTGCCCTCTAGAAAAAAATTATTGCCTCATGAGCTGCCCAGGCACCTTCAATGAGGATAAACCTCCACAGCACTCGACTTCACCCAAATTATATAGTCTAACCTGGGCACTAATGCACTGTCGGACACAACCTGAGCCCGGACCTCCTGACCATCACCAGGAAAGCAGACCGCACACTGAGCACATAAGACCCGCCATGGCCTTAGGTCATCATCTCTTCCCTACCTCAGTTTTCAGGCCTCACAACCGAGACATTATCTCCAATCACTGCCCAGGGGTGAGTGTGATGCAGAAATCAGAACACCTCCTTACCCATGGTAAGAAACCTTGTGGTTGGCACGTCGTCCAACGTTCAGTGTAGGAGAAACCAGCATTCACCCTGAGGCCCCGCCCATTCTTGAGTGCGACAAGGGCATAAACACGCATTGTGACCCTCAGCATGAGTCCTGTCCTCTAGTAAGTCCTCTCAGTGACTGGACCATTAGATGTGATAATGGGCTTGATATGTCCCTAAGCCCCAATTTTTAACCAGATTTCTGATTGTCCAGTCACCCCCCCCCCCAGGGCTCTACGCTGGAATCCCTCATTCGGTGGGACACCTGAGGTTAAAAAGAAAACAACATCAAAAAAAACAAAAAAACAAAAAACCGGACTTCTTCCATCCCACAGTTGACCCCAAACGCTTTGGACTGGGCCAAACCACCAGGGAGTAAGACTCGTCCATTTCCCATGAAGTCATCCAGAAATTTCACGACCATGAGTGACACGATATCCAGAGACAAAAACTTGAGCAAGAGCCTCACACTCGCCCTTTTCTGAAATCCCGAAAAGTTCTCCTCATGGTCTGTAGATAAGTCCTGCCATACCTATGACCTGAAACATAAGCCATGTTTGTGTTTTCAGACAACTGTCCAAACAGCCCTGGCCTACACAACCTACAGGCTCAGGCCCCTGGAGCCAAACCTGAGGACTGTACTTGCCCTCTCCAAGGGAATTCTGTGTGCCCATTCCAATGGCCACAACCCTTCTAATAGGATAAACCTCCAAAGTCCCTGATCCATCTCATTAGTGGTGGCTTCCCAGGTAAAACAGGGGCAATCTGAGCCCATCTGAGCACCTACCTGTACTCAGACCCATAGACAGATGTCCCCAGAGGTAAAAAGGAAAGAACAGGCCCCTAGGCACTAATCATATCCATTGCTTTGGTTTCCAGGCATCTCTCCTCAGAGGCCTGGATTTCAAAACCAGCATATGGCTGTTTCTTGACTCACCCATCAGAGAACATCTCATCTACACATGGGAAACTTGCACGTTGGAGCTGTGTCAAAGCCTCTGTTTAGGAGAACCCTTCTGGGCCCCAGTGCCACCGCTTCATTCCAAGGTCTCCATAGACACAAAAGCACATTAGGACCCATCCATAGGAGAGTCCATTTCAACTCAGCCTCCTCGGTTGATCCCCCAGATCCAGCAGATCTAACCTGTCTTGTTTCTAGGAGACAATTGGAATGCGAGGTGGGCTACCCAGCCATGCATCCTTAGAACCCTGCTCAGAATTATTGGCCTGGAGCCAAACAACAGGTCTCCATTGTCCTGCAGAAGACACTTTGCAGTTTGGAGCTTCTCACAAATCCCATCGTGGGAAAACTCCCATGGCCTCGTGATGCCGCCCCTTCGTGAAGGGGCCATCAGGGACAGAAACACCAACTTGAGCGATCGTCTGATCCTCGCCCTGACTTCAGATGCACGAGATCTCGATTCAGGTCTGTAGATTGTGCCATCGCTGATACAAAAATCCAGAGACAAAAACCTGAGCAAGCGCCTCAGACTCGCACTTTCTTCATATCCTGAAGAGTTCTTCTCATGGTTTGTAGATCGGATCTGCCATACCAACGTCCCCAAACCTAAGCTGAGTTTGTGTTTTCAGACTTCTGTTTTCAAAGTCCAGGGCCACACACCCTCCAGGCTGGGGCCCCTGGAGCCACACATTAGGACTGTGCCTACCAATCCATGGGAATTCTGCCCATTCCATTGTCCAAAATCGTACAAATTAGGAGAAACCTCCAAAGTCCCTGAGGCCATCCCAATCGTGTAGGTCGCCCGGAACAAACAAGGGCTGTCTGACACCAGCTGATAATCTACCTCCACTCATACCATAAATGGATGTCCCCAGAGGAGAAGATTGAACCAGACAGGACCCTAGGCCATAATAGGATCCATTGCCTTGGTTTACAGGCATGTCTCCTCAAAAGCCTGATTCCAATACGAGCATAGGGGTTTTGCTGAGGCACCCAGCAGAACTCATCTCGTCTCCACAAGGAAACCTGTGCATGGGAGCCATGTCCAAAGCATAGGAGAGTACTTCAGGGTCCCGGTGCCACCGCCCCATTCCAAGGCCCTCATGGACACAAAAACACATTAGGACCCATCCTCAGGGGAGTCCATTTCAACTCAGCCACCCCGGTCGCTCCCGCAGAGCCATCAGATCTAAACTGTCTTGTTGCTAGGAGACAATTGGAATGCGAGGCGGGCTTCCCAAGCATCCATCATCGAACGGTGCTCTGGAGTCATTCCATATGGGATGTCCTGGAGCTGTCCAACAGGTCTCAATTGTCCCGCAGAAGGAATCCTTGAAGGGGGCATCCCACAACTCCCAACGTGGGAAAACTTCAGTGGCCTCGAGATTCCGCTCCCTTCATGAAGCGGCCGTCATGCACGGAAACTCCGACCTGAGCCAACGTCTGATCCTCGCCCTGACTTCAGATGCATGAGTATTGGTTCAGATCTGCAGGGAGTACCTGCCGTGCCCTCGGCCTGAAATCCAGTCTAGCTTGTCTTCTCAGACTTCCGTCCTCACACTCCTCACACGTCCTTCACTCCTCACACTCCCCGAAGCCCTCAAGTTTGGCAATTCCGGACCCAAAATGCAGCACTCTGCCTGCCCTCTAGAAAAAAATTATTGCCTCATGAGCTGCCCAGGCACCTTCAATGAGGATAAACCTCCACAGCACTCGACTTCACCCAAATTATATAGTCTAACCTGGGCACTAATGCACTGTCGGACACAACCTGAGCCCGGACCTCCTGACCATCACCCGGAAAGCAGACCGCACACTGAGCACATAAGACCCGCCATGGCCTTAGGTCATCATCTCTTCCCTACCTCAGTTTTCAGGCCTCACAACCGAGACATTATCTCCAATCACTGCCCAGGGGTGAGTGTGATGCAGAAATCAGAACACCTCCTTACCCATGGTAAGAAACCTTGTGGTTGGCACGTCGTCCAACGTTCAGTGTAGGAGAAACCAGCATTCACCCTGAGGCCCCGCCCATTCTTGAGTGCGACAAGGGCATAAACACGCATTGTGACCCTCAGCATGAGTCCTGTCCTCTAGTAAGTCCTCTCAGTGACTGGACCATTAGATGTGATAATGGGCTTGATATGTCCCTAAGCCCCAATTTTTAACCAGATTTCTGATTGTCCAGTCACCCCCCCCCAGGGCTCTACGCTGGAATCCCTCATTCGGTGGGACACCTGAGGTTAAAAAGAAAACAACATCAAAAAAAAAAAAAAACAAAAAACCGGACTTCTTCCATCCCACAGTTGACCCCAAACGCTTTGGACTGGGCCAAACCACCAGGGAGTAAGACTCGTCCATTTCCCATGAAGTCATCCAGAAATTTCACGACCATGAGTGACACGATATCCAGAGACAAAAACTTGAGCAAGAGCCTCACACTCGCCCTTTTCTCAAATCCCGAAAAGTTCTCCTCATGGTCTGTAGATAAGTCCTGCCATACCTATGACCTGAAACATAAGCCATGTTTGTGTTTTCAGACAACTGTCCAAACAGCCCTGGCCTACACAACCTACAGGCTCAGGCCCCTGGAGCCAAACCTGAGGACTGTACTTGCCCTCTCCAAGGGAATTCTGTGTGCCCATTCCAATGGCCACAACCCTTCTAATAGGATAAACCTCCAAAGTCCCTGATCCATCTCATTAGTGGTGGCTTCCCAGGTAAAACAGGGGCAATCTGAGCCCATCTGAGCACCTACCTGTACTCAGACCCATAGACAGATGTCCCCAGAGGTAAAAAGGAAAGAACAGGCCCCTAGGCACTAATCATATCCATTGCTTTGGTTTCCAGGCATCTCTCCTCAGAGGCCTGGATTTCAAAACCAGCATATGGCTGTTTCTTGACTCACCCATCAGAGAACATCTCATCTACACATGGGAAACTTGCACGTTGGAGCTGTGTCAAAGCCTCTGTTTAGGAGAACCCTTCTGGGCCCCAGTGCCACCGCTTCATTCCAAGGTCTCCATAGACACAAAAGCACATTAGGACCCATCCATAGGAGAGTCCATTTCAACTCAGCCTCCTCGGTTGATCCCCCAGATCCAGCAGATCTAACCTGTCTTGTTTCTAGGAGACAATTGGAATGCGAGGTGGGCTACCCAGCCATGCATCCTTAGAACCCTGCTCAGAATTATTGGCCTGGAGCCAAACAACAGGTCTCCATTGTCCTGCAGAAGACACTTTGCAGTTTGGAGCTTCTCACAAATCCCATCGTGGGAAAACTCCCATGGCCTCGTGATGCCGCCCCTTCGTGAAGGGGCCATCAGGGACAGAAACACCAACTTGAGCGATCGTCTGATCCTCGCCCTGACTTCAGATGCACGAGATCTCGATTCAGGTCTGTAGATTGTGCCATCGCTGATACAAAAATCCAGAGACAAAAACCTGAGCAAGCGCCTCAGACTCGCACTTTCTTCATATCCTGAAGAGTTCTTCTCATGGTTTGTAGATCGGATCTGCCATACCAACGTCCCCAAACCTAAGCTGAGTTTGTGTTTTCAGACTTCTGTTTTCAAAGTCCAGGGCCACACACCCTCCAGGCTGGGGCCCCTGGAGCCACACATTAGGACTGTGCCTACCAATCCATGGGAATTCTGCCCATTCCATTGTCCAAAATCGTACAAATTAGGAGAAACCTCCAAAGTCCCTGAGGCCATCCCAATCGTGTAGGTCGCCCGGAACAAACAAGGGCTGTCTGACACCAGCTGATAATCTACCTCCACTCATACCATAAATGGATGTCCCCAGAGGAGAAGATTGAACCAGACAGGACCCTAGGCCATAATAGGATCCATTGCCTTGGTTTACAGGCATGTCTCCTCAAAAGCCTGATTCCAATACGAGCATAGGGGTTTTGCTGAGGCACCCAGCAGAACTCATCTCGTCTCCACAAGGAAACCTGTGCATGGGAGCCATGTCCAAAGCATAGGAGAGTACTTCAGGGTCCCGGTGCCACCGCCCCATTCCAAGGCCCTCATGGACACAAAAACACATTAGGACCCATCCTCAGGGGAGTCCATTTCAACTCAGCCACCCCGGTCGCTCCCGCAGAGCCATCAGATCTAAACTGTCTTGTTGCTAGGAGACAATTGGAATGCGAGGCGGGCTTCCCAAGCATCCATCATCGAACGGTGCTCTGGAGTCATTCCATATGGGATGTCCTGGAGCTGTCCAACAGGTCTCAATTGTCCCGCAGAAGGAATCCTTGAAGGGGGCATCCATAAACTCCCAACGTGGGAAAACTTCAGTGGCCTCGAGATTCCGCTCCCTTCATGAAGCGGCCGTCATGCACGGAAACTCCGACCTGAGCCAACGTCTGATCCTCGCCCTGACTTCAGATGCATGAGTATTGGTTCAGATCTGCAGGGAGTACCTGCCGTGCCCTCGGCCTGAAATCCAGTCTAGCTTGTCTTCTCAGACTTCCGTCCTCACACTCCTCACACGTCCTTCACTCCTCACACTCCCCGAAGCCCTCAAGTTTGGCAATTCCGGACCCAAAATGCAGCACTCTGCCTGCCCTCTAGAAAAAAATTATTGCCTCATGAGCTGCCCAGGCACCTTCAATGAGGATAAACCTCCACAGCACTCGACTTCACCCAAATTATATAGTCTAACCTGGGCACTAATGCACTGTCGGACACAACCTGAGCCCGGACCTCCTGACCATCACACGGAAAGCAGACCGCACACTGAGCACATAAGACCCGCCATGGCCTTAGGTCATCATCTCTTCCCTACCTCAGTTTTCAGGCCTCACAACCGAGACATTATCTCCAATCACTGCCCAGGGGTGAGTGTGATGCAGAAATCAGAACACCTCCTTACCCATGGTAAGAAACCTTGTGGTTGGCACGTCGTCCAACGTTCAGTGTAGGAGAAACCAGCATTCACCCTGAGGCCCCGCCCATTCTTGAGTGCGACAAGGGCATAAACACGCATTGTGACCCTCAGCATGAGTCCTGTCCTCTAGTAAGTCCTCTCAGTGACTGGACCATTAGATGTGATAATGGGCTTGATATGTCCCTAAGCCCCAATTTTTAACCAGATTTCTGATTGTCCAGTCACCCCCCCCCCCAGGGCTCTACGCTGGAATCCCTCATTCGGTGGGACACCTGAGGTTAAAAAGAAAACAACATCAAAAAAAACAAAAAAACAAAAAACCGGACTTCTTCCATCCCACAGTTGACCCCAAACGCTTTGGACTGGGCCAAACCACCAGGGAGTAAGACTCGTCCATTTCCCATGAAGTCATCCAGAAATTTCACGACCATGAGTGACACGATATCCAGAGACAAAAACTTGAGCAAGAGCCTCACACTCGCCCTTTTCTGAAATCCCGAAAAGTTCTCCTCATGGTCTGTAGATAAGTCCTGCCATACCTATGACCTGAAACATAAGCCATGTTTGTGTTTTCAGACAACTGTCCAAACAGCCCTGGCCTACACAACCTACAGGCTCAGGCCCCTGGAGCCAAACCTGAGGACTGTACTTGCCCTCTCCAAGGGAATTCTGTGTGCCCATTCCAATGGCCACAACCCTTCTAATAGGATAAACCTCCAAAGTCCCTGATCCATCTCATTAGTGGTGGCTTCCCAGGTAAAACAGGGGCAATCTGAGCCCATCTGAGCACCTACCTGTACTCAGACCCATAGACAGATGTCCCCAGAGGTAAAAAGGAAAGAACAGGCCCCTAGGCACTAATCATATCCATTGCTTTGGTTTCCAGGCATCTCTCCTCAGAGGCCTGGATTTCAAAACCAGCATATGGCTGTTTCTTGACTCACCCATCAGAGAACATCTCATCTACACATGGGAAACTTGCACGTTGGAGCTGTGTCAAAGCCTCTGTTTAGGAGAACCCTTCTGGGCCCCAGTGCCACCGCTTCATTCCAAGGTCTCCATAGACACAAAAGCACATTAGGACCCATCCATAGGAGAGTCCATTTCAACTCAGCCTCCTCGGTTGATCCCCCAGATCCAGCAGATCTAACCTGTCTTGTTTCTAGGAGACAATTGGAATGCGAGGTGGGCTACCCAGCCATGCATCCTTAGAACCCTGCTCAGAATTATTGGCCTGGAGCCAAACAACAGGTCTCCATTGTCCTGCAGAAGACACTTTGCAGTTTGGAGCTTCTCACAAATCCCATCGTGGGAAAACTCCCATGGCCTCGTGATGCCGCCCCTTCGTGAAGGGGCCATCAGGGACAGAAACACCAACTTGAGCGATCGTCTGATCCTCGCCCTGACTTCAGATGCACGAGATCTCGATTCAGGTCTGTAGATTGTGCCATCGCTGATACAAAAATCCAGAGACAAAAACCTGAGCAAGCGCCTCAGACTCGCACTTTCTTCATATCCTGAAGAGTTCTTCTCATGGTTTGTAGATCGGATCTGCCATACCAACGTCCCCAAACCTAAGCTGAGTTTGTGTTTTCAGACTTCTGTTTTCAAAGTCCAGGGCCACACACCCTCCAGGCTGGGGCCCCTGGAGCCACACATTAGGACTGTGCCTACCAATCCATGGGAATTCTGCCCATTCCATTGTCCAAAATCGTACAAATTAGGAGAAACCTCCAAAGTCCCTGAGGCCATCCCAATCGTGTAGGTCGCCCGGAACAAACAAGGGCTGTCTGACACCAGCTGATAATCTACCTCCACTCATACCATAAATGGATGTCCCCAGAGGAGAAGATTGAACCAGACAGGACCCTAGGCCATAATAGGATCCATTGCCTTGGTTTACAGGCATGTCTCCTCAAAAGCCTGATTCCAATACGAGCATAGGGGTTTTGCTGAGGCACCCAGCAGAACTCATCTCGTCTCCACAAGGAAACCTGTGCATGGGAGCCATGTCCAAAGCATAGGAGAGTACTTCAGGGTCCCGGTGCCACCGCCCCATTCCAAGGCCCTCATGGACACAAAAACACATTAGGACCCATCCTCAGGGGAGTCCATTTCAACTCAGCCACCCCGGTCGCTCCCGCAGAGCCATCAGATCTAAACTGTCTTGTTGCTAGGAGACAATTGGAATGCGAGGCGGGCTTCCCAAGCATCCATCATCGAACGGTGCTCTGGAGTCATTCCATATGGGATGTCCTGGAGCTGTCCAACAGGTCTCAATTGTCCCGCAGAAGGAATCCTTGAAGGGGGCATCCATAAACTCCCAACGTGGGAAAACTTCAGTGGCCTCGAGATTCCGCTCCCTTCATGAAGCGGCCGTCATGCACGGAAACTCCGACCTGAGCCAACGTCTGATCCTCGCCCTGACTTCAGATGCATGAGTATTGGTTCAGATCTGCAGGGAGTACCTGCCGTGCCCTCGGCCTGAAATCCAGTCTAGCTTGTCTTCTCAGACTTCCGTCCTCACACTCCTCACACGTCCTTCACTCCTCACACTCCCCGAAGCCCTCAAGTTTGGCAATTCCGGACCCAAAATGCAGCACTCTGCCTGCCCTCTAGAAAAAAATTATTGCCTCATGAGCTGCCCAGGCACCTTCAATGAGGATAAACCTCCACAGCACTCGACTTCACCCAAATTATATAGTCTAACCTGGGCACTAATGCACTGTTGGACACAACCTGAGCCCGGACCTCCTGACCATCACACGGAAAGCAGACCGCACACTGAGCACATAAGACCCGCCATGGCCTTAGGTCATCATCTCTTCCCTACCTCAGTTTTCAGGCCTCACAACCGAGACATTATCTCCAATCACTGCCCAGGGGTGAGTGTGATGCAGAAATCAGAACACCTCCTTACCCATGGTAAGAAACCTTGTGGTTGGCACGTCGTCCAACGTTCAGTGTAGGAGAAACCAGCATTCACCCTGAGGCCCCGCCCATTCTTGAGTGCGACAAGGGCATAAACACGCATTGTGACCCTCAGCATGAGTCCTGTCCTCTAGTAAGTCCTCTCAGTGACTGGACCATTAGATGTGATAATGGGCTTGATATGTCCCTAAGCCCCAATTTTTAACCAGATTTCTGATTGTCCAGTCACCCCCCCCCCCAGGGCTCTACGCTGGAATCCCTCATTCGGTGGGACACCTGAGGTTAAAAAGAAAACAACATCAAAAAAAAAAAAAAAACAAAAAACCGGACTTCTTCCATCCCACAGTTGACCCCAAACGCTTTGGACTGGGCCAAACCACCAGGGAGTAAGACTCGTCCATTTCCCATGAAGTCATCCAGAAATTTCACGACCATGAGTGACACGATATCCAGAGACAAAAACTTGAGCAAGAGCCTCACACTCGCCCTTTTCTGAAATCCCGAAAAGTTCTCCTCATGGTCTGTAGATAAGTCCTGCCATACCTATGACCTGAAACATAAGCCATGTTTGTGTTTTCAGACAACTGTCCAAACAGCCCTGGCCTACACAACCTACAGGCTCAGGCCCCTGGAGCCAAACCTGAGGACTGTACTTGCCCTCTCCAAGGGAATTCTGTGTGCCCATTCCAATGGCCACAACCCTTCTAATAGGATAAACCTCCAAAGTCCCTGATCCATCTCATTAGTGGTGGCTTCCCAGGTAAAACAGGGGCAATCTGAGCCCATCTGAGCACCTACCTGTACTCAGACCCATAGACAGATGTCCCCAGAGGTAAAAAGGAAAGAACAGGCCCCTAGGCACTAATCATATCCATTGCTTTGGTTTCCAGGCATCTCTCCTCAGAGGCCTGGATTTCAAAACCAGCATATGGCTGTTTCTTGACTCACCCATCAGAGAACATCTCATCTACACATGGGAAACTTGCACGTTGGAGCTGTGTCAAAGCCTCTGTTTAGGAGAACCCTTCTGGGCCCCAGTGCCACCGCTTCATTCCAAGGTCTCCATAGACACAAAAGCACATTAGGACCCATCCATAGGAGAGTCCATTTCAACTCAGCCTCCTCGGTTGATCCCCCAGATCCAGCAGATCTAACCTGTCTTGTTTCTAGGAGACAATTGGAATGCGAGGTGGGCTACCCAGCCATGCATCCTTAGAACCCTGCTCAGAATTATTGGCCTGGAGCCAAACAACAGGTCTCCATTGTCCTGCAGAAGACACTTTGCAGTTTGGAGCTTCTCACAAATCCCATCGTGGGAAAACTCCCATGGCCTCGTGATGCCGCCCCTTCGTGAAGGGGCCATCAGGGACAGAAACACCAACTTGAGCGATCGTCTGATCCTCGCCCTGACTTCAGATGCACGAGATCTCGATTCAGGTCTGTAGATTGTGCCATCGCTGATACAAAAATCCAGAGACAAAAACCTGAGCAAGCGCCTCAGACTCGCACTTTCTTCATATCCTGAAGAGTTCTTCTCATGGTTTGTAGATCGGATCTGCCATACCAACGTCCCCAAACCTAAGCTGAGTTTGTGTTTTCAGACTTCTGTTTTCAAAGTCCAGGGCCACACACCCTCCAGGCTGGGGCCCCTGGAGCCACACATTAGGACTGTGCCTACCAATCCATGGGAATTCTGCCCATTCCATTGTCCAAAATCGTACAAATTAGGAGAAACCTCCAAAGTCCCTGAGGCCATCCCAATCGTGTAGGTCGCCCGGAACAAACAAGGGCTGTCTGACACCAGCTGATAATCTACCTCCACTCATACCATAAATGGATGTCCCCAGAGGAGAAGATTGAACCAGACAGGACCCTAGGCCATAATAGGATCCATTGCCTTGGTTTACAGGCATGTCTCCTCAAAAGCCTGATTCCAATACGAGCATAGGGGTTTTGCTGAGGCACCCAGCAGAACTCATCTCGTCTCCACAAGGAAACCTGTGCATGGGAGCCATGTCCAAAGCATAGGAGAGTACTTCAGGGTCCCGGTGCCACCGCCCCATTCCAAGGCCCTCATGGACACAAAAACACATTAGGACCCATCCTCAGGGGAGTCCATTTCAACTCAGCCACCCCGGTCGCTCCCGCAGAGCCATCAGATCTAAACTGTCTTGTTGCTAGGAGACAATTGGAATGCGAGGCGGGCTTCCCAAGCATCCATCATCGAACGGTGCTCTGGAGTCATTCCATATGGGATGTCCTGGAGCTGTCCAACAGGTCTCAATTGTCCCGCAGAAGGAATCCTTGAAGGGGGCATCCCACAACTCCCAACGTGGGAAAACTTCAGTGGCCTCGAGATTCCGCTCCCTTCATGAAGCGGCCGTCATGCACGGAAACTCCGACCTGAGCCAACGTCTGATCCTCGCCCTGACTTCAGATGCATGAGTATTGGTTCAGATCTGCAGGGAGTACCTGCCGTGCCCTCGGCCTGAAATCCAGTCTAGCTTGTCTTCTCAGACTTCCGTCCTCACACTCCTCACACGTCCTTCACTCCTCACACTCCCCGAAGCCCTCAAGTTTGGCAATTCCGGACCCAAAATGCAGCACTCTGCCTGCCCTCTAGAAAAAAATTATTGCCTCATGAGCTGCCCAGGCACCTTCAATGAGGATAAACCTCCACAGCACTCGACTTCACCCAAATTATATAGTCTAACCTGGGC
The DNA here is from genome assembly GCF_964662115.1 of Mustela nivalis. NCBI lineage: Eukaryota > Metazoa > Chordata > Mammalia > Carnivora > Mustelidae > Mustela > Mustela nivalis. Next base: position 64,547 of record NW_028134988.1, read on the forward strand.
ACTAATGCACTGTCGGACACAACCTGAGCCCGGACCTCCTGACCAACACCCGGAAAGCAGACCGCACACTGAGCACATAAGACCCGCCATGGCCTTAGGTCATCATCTCTTCCCTACCTCAGTTTTCAGGCCTCAGAACCGAGACATTATCTCCAATCACTGCCCAGGGGTGAGTGTGATGCAGAAATCAGAACACCTCCTTACCCATGGTAAGAAACCTTGTGGTTGGCACGTCGTCCAACGTTCAGTGTAGGAGAAACCAGCATTCACCCTGAGGCCCCGCCCATTCTTGAGTGCGACAAGGGCATAAACACGCATTGTGACCCTCAGCATGAGTCCTGTCCTCTAGTAAGTCCTCTCAGTGACTGGACCATTAGATGTGATAATGGGCTTGATATGTCCCTAAGCCCCAATTTTTAACCAGATTTCTGATTGTCCAGTCACCCCCCCCCCCAGGGCTCTACGCTGGAATCCCTCATTCGGTGGGACACCTGAGGTTAAAAAGAAAACAACATCAAAAAAAACAAAAAAACAAAAAACCGGACTTCTTCCATCCCACAGTTGACCCCAAACGCTTTGGACTGGGCCAAACCACCAGGGAGTAAGACTCGTCCATTTCCCATGAAGTCATCCAGAAATTTCACGACCATGAGTGACACGATATCCAGAGACAAAAACTTGAGCAAGAGCCTCACACTCGCCCTTTTCTCAAATCCCGAAAAGTTCTCCTCATGGTCTGTAGATAAGTCCTGCCATACCTATGACCTGAAACATAAGCCATGTTTGTGTTTTCAGACAACTGTCCAAACAGCCCTGGCCTACACAACCTACAGGCTCAGGCCCCTGGAGCCAAACCTGAGGACTGTACTTGCCCTCTCCAAGGGAATTCTGTGTGCCCATTCCAATGGCCACAACCCTTCTAATAGGATAAACCTCCAAAGTCCCTGATCCATCTCATTAGTGGTGGCTTCCCAGGTAAAACAGGGGCAATCTGAGCCCATCTGAGCACCTACCTGTACTCAGACCCATAGACAGATGTCCCCAGAGGTAAAAAGGAAAGAACAGGCCCCTAGGCACTAATCATATCCATTGCTTTGGTTTCCAGGCATCTCTCCTCAGAGGCCTGGATTTCAAAACCAGCATATGGCTGTTTCTTGACTCACCCATCAGAGAACATCTCATCTACACATGGGAAACTTGCACGTTGGAGCTGTGTCAAAGCCTCTGTTTAGGAGAACCCTTCTGGGCCCCAGTGCCACCGCTTCATTCCAAGGTCTCCATAGACACAAAAGCACATTAGGACCCATCCATAGGAGAGTCCATTTCAACTCAGCCTCCTCGGTTGATCCCCCAGATCCAGCAGATCTAACCTGTCTTGTTTCTAGGAGACAATTGGAATGCGAGGTGGGCTACCCAGCCATGCATCCTTAGAACCCTGCTCAGAATTATTGGCCTGGAGCCAAACAACAGGTCTCCATTGTCCTGCAGAAGACACTTTGCAGTTTGGAGCTTCTCACAAATCCCATCGTGGGAAAACTCCCATGGCCTCGTGATGCCGCCCCTTCGTGAAGGGGCCATCAGGGACAGAAACACCAACTTGAGCGATCGTCTGATCCTCGCCCTGACTTCAGATGCACGAGATCTCGATTCAGGTCTGTAGATTGTGCCATCGCTGATACAAAAATCCAGAGACAAAAACCTGAGCAAGCGCCTCAGACTCGCACTTTCTTCATATCCTGAAGAGTTCTTCTCATGGTTTGTAGATCGGATCTGCCATACCAACGTCCCCAAACCTAAGCTGAGTTTGTGTTTTCAGACTTCTGTTTTCAAAGTCCAGGGCCACACACCCTCCAGGCTGGGGCCCCTGGAGCCACACATTAGGACTGTGCCTACCAATCCATGGGAATTCTGCCCATTCCATTGTCCAAAATCGTACAAATTAGGAGAAACCTCCAAAGTCCCTGAGGCCATCCCAATCGTGCAGGGCGCCCGGAACAAACAAGGGCTGTCTGACACCAGCTGATAATCTACCTCCACTCATACCATAAATGGATGTCCCCAGAGGAGAAGATTGAACCAGACAGGACCCTAGGCCATAATAGGATCCATTGCCTTGGTTTACAGGCATGTCTCCTCAAAAGCCTGATTCCAATACGAGCATAGGGGTTTTGCTGAGGCACCCAGCAGAACTCATCTCGTCTCCACAAGGAAACCTGTGCATGGGAGCCATGTCCAAAGCATAGGAGAGTACTTCAGGGTCCCGGTGCCACCGCCCCATTCCAAGGCCCTCATGGACACAAAAACACATTAGGACCCATCCTCAGGGGAGTCCATTTCAACTCAGCCACCCCGGTCGCTCCCGCAGAGCCATCAGATCTAAACTGTCTTGTTGCTAGGAGACAATTGGAATGCGAGGCGGGCTTCCCAAGCATCCATCATCGAACGGTGCTCTGGAGTCATTCCATATGGGATGTCCTGGAGCTGTCCAACAGGTCTCAATTGTCCCGCAGAAGGAATCCTTGAAGGGGGCATCCCACAACTCCCAACGTGGGAAAACTTCAGTGGCCTCGAGATTCCGCTCCCTTCATGAAGCGGCCGTCATGCACGGAAACTCCGACCTGAGCCAACGTCTGATCCTCGCCCTGACTTCAGATGCATGAGTATTGGTTCAGATCTGCAGGGAGTACCTGCCGTGCCCTCGGCCTGAAATCCAGTCTAGCTTGTCTTCTCAGACTTCCGTCCTCACACTCCTCACACGTCCTTCACTCCTCACACTCCCCGAAGCCCTCAAGTTTGGCAATTCCGGACCCAAAATGCAGCACTCTGCCTGCCCTCTAGAAAAAAATTATTGCCTCATGAGCTGCCCAGGCACCTTCAATGAGGATAAACCTCCACAGCACTCGACTTCACCCAAATTATATAGTCTAACCTGGGCACTAATGCACTGTCGGACACAACCTGAGCCCGGACCTCCTGACCAACACCCGGAAAGCAGACCGCACACTGAGCACATAAGACCCGCCATGGCCTTAGGTCATCATCTCTTCCCTACCTCAGTTTTCAGGCCTCAGAACCGAGACATTATCTCCAATCACTGCCCAGGGGTGAGTGTGATGCAGAAATCAGAACACCTCTTTACCCATGGTAAGAAACCTTGTGGTTGGCACGTCGTCCAACGTTCAGTGTAGGAGAAACCAGCATTCACCCTGAGGCCCCGCCCATTCTTGAGTGCGACAAGGGCATAAACACGCATTGTGACCCTCAGCATGAGTCCTGTCCTCTAGTAAGTCCTCTCAGTGACTGGACCATTAGATGTGATAATGGGCTTGATATGTCCCTAAGCCCCAATTTTTAACCAGATTTCTGATTGTCCAGTCACCCCCCCCCCCAGGGCTCTACGCTGGAATCCCTCATTCGGTGGGACACCTGAGGTTAAAAAGAAAACAACATCAAAAAAAAAAAAAAAACAAAAAACCGGACTTCTTCCATCCCACAGTTGACCCCAAACGCTTTGGACTGGGCCAAACCACCAGGGAGTAAGACTCGTCCATTTCCCATGAAGTCATCCAGAAATTTCACGACCATGAGTGACACGATATCCAGAGACAAAAACTTGAGCAAGAGCCTCACACTCGCCCTTTTCTGAAATCCCGAAAAGTTCTCCTCATGGTCTGTAGATAAGTCCTGCCATACCTATGACCTGAAACATAAGCCATGTTTGTGTTTTCAGACAACTGTCCAAACAGCCCTGGCCTACACAACCTACAGGCTCAGGCCCCTGGAGCCAAACCTGAGGACTGTACTTGCCCTCTCCAAGGGAATTCTGTGTGCCCATTCCAATGGCCACAACCCTTCTAATAGGATAAACCTCCAAAGTCCCTGATCCATCTCATTAGTGGTGGCTTCCCAGGTAAAACAGGGGCAATCTGAGCCCATCTGAGCACCTACCTGTACTCAGACCCATAGACAGATGTCCCCAGAGGTAAAAAGGAAAGAACAGGCCCCTAGGCACTAATCATATCCATTGCTTTGGTTTCCAGGCATCTCTCCTCAGAGGCCTGGATTTCAAAACCAGCATATGGCTGTTTCTTGACTCACCCATCAGAGAACATCTCATCTACACATGGGAAACTTGCACGTTGGAGCTGTGTCAAAGCCTCTGTTTAGGAGAACCCTTCTGGGCCCCAGTGCCACCGCTTCATTCCAAGGTCTCCATAGACACAAAAGCACATTAGGACCCATCCATAGGAGAGTCCATTTCAACTCAGCCTCCTCGGTTGATCCCCCAGATCCAGCAGATCTAACCTGTCTTGTTTCTAGGAGACAATTGGAATGCGAGGTGGGCTACCCAGCCATGCATCCTTAGAACCCTGCTCAGAATTATTGGCCTGGAGCCAAACAACAGGTCTCCATTGTCCTGCAGAAGACACTTTGCAGTTTGGAGCTTCTCACAAATCCCATCGTGGGAAAACTCCCATGGCCTCGTGATGCCGCCCCTTCGTGAAGGGGCCATCAGGGACAGAAACACCAACTTGAGCGATCGTCTGATCCTCGCCCTGACTTCAGATGCACGAGATCTCGATTCAGGTCTGTAGATTGTGCCATCGCTGATACAAAAATCCAGAGACAAAAACCTGAGCAAGCGCCTCAGACTCGCACTTTCTTCATATCCTGAAGAGTTCTTCTCATGGTTTGTAGATCGGATCTGCCATACCAACGTCCCCAAACCTAAGCTGAGTTTGTGTTTTCAGACTTCTGTTTTCAAAGTCCAGGGCCACACACCCTCCAGGCTGGGGCCCCTGGAGCCACACATTAGGACTGTGCCTACCAATCCATGGGAATTCTGCCCATTCCATTGTCCAAAATCGTACAAATTAGGAGAAACCTCCAAAGTCCCTGAGGCCATCCCAATCGTGCAGGGCGCCCGGAACAAACAAGGGCTGTCTGACACCAGCTGATAATCTACCTCCACTCATACCATAAATGGATGTCCCCAGAGGAGAAGATTGAACCAGACAGGACCCTAGGCCATAATAGGATCCATTGCCTTGGTTTACAGGCATGTCTCCTCAAAAGCCTGATTCCAATACGAGCATAGGGGTTTTGCTGAGGCACCCAGCAGAACTCATCTCGTCTCCACAAGGAAACCTGTGCATGGGAGCCATGTCCAAAGCATAGGAGAGTACTTCAGGGTCCCGGTGCCACCGCCCCATTCCAAGGCCCTCATGGACACAAAAACACATTAGGACCCATCCTCAGGGGAGTCCATTTCAACTCAGCCACCCCGGTCGCTCCCGCAGAGCCATCAGATCTAAACTGTCTTGTTGCTAGGAGACAATTGGAATGCGAGGCGGGCTTCCCAAGCATCCATCATCGAACGGTGCTCTGGAGTCATTCCATATGGGATGTCCTGGAGCTGTCCAACAGGTCTCAATTGTCCCGCAGAAGGAATCCTTGAAGGGGGCATCCCACAACTCCCAACGTGGGAAAACTTCAGTGGCCTCGAGATTCCGCTCCCTTCATGAAGCGGCCGTCATGCACGGAAACTCCGACCTGAGCCAACGTCTGATCCTCGCCCTGACTTCAGATGCATGAGTATTGGTTCAGATCTGCAGGGAGTACCTGCCGTGCCCTCGGCCTGAAATCCAGTCTAGCTTGTCTTCTCAGACTTCCGTCCTCACACTCCTCACACGTCCTTCACTCCTCACACTCCCCGAAGCCCTCAAGTTTGGCAATTCCGGACCCAAAATGCAGCACTCTGCCTGCCCTCTAGAAAAAAATTATTGCCTCATGAGCTGCCCAGGCACCTTCAATGAGGATAAACCTCCACAGCACTCGACTTCACCCAAATTATATAGTCTAACCTGGGCACTAATGCACTGTCGGACACAACCTGAGCCCGGACCTCCTGACCAACACCCGGAAAGCAGACCGCACACTGAGCACATAAGACCCGCCATGGCCTTAGGTCATCATCTCTTCCCTACCTCAGTTTTCAGGCCTCAGAACCGAGACATTATCTCCAATCACTGCCCAGGGGTGAGTGTGATGCAGAAATCAGAACACCTCTTTACCCATGGTAAGAAACCTTGTGGTTGGCACGTCGTCCAACGTTCAGTGTAGGAGAAACCAGCATTCACCCTGAGGCCCCGCCCATTCTTGAGTGCGACAAGGGCATAAACACGCATTGTGACCCTCAGCATGAGTCCTGTCCTCTAGTAAGTCCTCTCAGTGACTGGACCATTAGATGTGATAATGGGCTTGATATGTCCCTAAGCCCCAATTTTTAACCAGATTTCTGATTGTCCAGTCACCCCCCCCCCCCAGGGCTCTACGCTGGAATCCCTCATTCGGTGGGACACCTGAGGTTAAAAAGAAAACAACATCAAAAAAAAAAAAAAAAAAAAAAACCGGACTTCTTCCATCCCACAGTTGACCCCAAACGCTTTGGACTGGGCCAAACCACCAGGGAGTAAGACTCGTCCATTTCCCATGAAGTCATCCAGAAATTTCACGACCATGAGTGACACGATATCCAGAGACAAAAACTTGAGCAAGAGCCTCACACTCGCCCTTTTCTCAAATCCCGAAAAGTTCTCCTCATGGTCTGTAGATAAGTCCTGCCATACCTATGACCTGAAACATAAGCCATGTTTGTGTTTTCAGACAACTGTCCAAACAGCCCTGGCCTACACAACCTACAGGCTCAGGCCCCTGGAGCCAAACCTGAGGACTGTACTTGCCCTCTCCAAGGGAATTCTGTGTGCCCATTCCAATGGCCACAACCCTTCTAATAGGATAAACCTCCAAAGTCCCTGATCCATCTCATTAGTGGTGGCTTCCCAGGTAAAACAGGGGCAATCTGAGCCCATCTGAGCACCTACCTGTACTCAGACCCATAGACAGATGTCCCCAGAGGTAAAAAGGAAAGAACAGGCCCCTAGGCACTAATCATATCCATTGCTTTGGTTTCCAGGCATCTCTCCTCAGAGGCCTGGATTTCAAAACCAGCATATGGCTGTTTCTTGACTCACCCATCAGAGAACATCTCATCTACACATGGGAAACTTGCACGTTGGAGCTGTGTCAAAGCCTCTGTTTAGGAGAACCCTTCTGGGCCCCAGTGCCACCGCTTCATTCCAAGGTCTCCATAGACACAAAAGCACATTAGGACCCATCCATAGGAGAGTCCATTTCAACTCAGCCTCCTCGGTTGATCCCCCAGATCCAGCAGATCTAACCTGTCTTGTTTCTAGGAGACAATTGGAATGCGAGGTGGGCTACCCAGCCATGCATCCTTAGAACCCTGCTCAGAATTATTGGCCTGGAGCCAAACAACAGGTCTCCATTGTCCTGCAGAAGACACTTTGCAGTTTGGAGCTTCTCACAAATCCCATCGTGGGAAAACTCCCATGGCCTCGTGATGCCGCCCCTTCGTGAAGGGGCCATCAGGGACAGAAACACCAACTTGAGCGATCGTCTGATCCTCGCCCTGACTTCAGATGCACGAGATCTCGATTCAGGTCTGTAGATTGTGCCATCGCTGATACAAAAATCCAGAGACAAAAACCTGAGCAAGCGCCTCAGACTCGCACTTTCTTCATATCCTGAAGAGTTCTTCTCATGGTTTGTAGATCGGATCTGCCATACCAACGTCCCCAAACCTAAGCTGAGTTTGTGTTTTCAGACTTCTGTTTTCAAAGTCCAGGGCCACACACCCTCCAGGCTGGGGCCCCTGGAGCCACACATTAGGACTGTGCCTACCAATCCATGGGAATTCTGCCCATTCCATTGTCCAAAATCGTACAAATTAGGAGAAACCTCCAAAGTCCCTGAGGCCATCCCAATCGTGCAGGGCGCCCGGAACAAACAAGGGCTGTCTGACACCAGCTGATAATCTACCTCCACTCATACCATAAATGGATGTCCCCAGAGGAGAAGATTGAACCAGACAGGACCCTAGGCCATAATAGGATCCATTGCCTTGGTTTACAGGCATGTCTCCTCAAAAGCCTGATTCCAATACGAGCATAGGGGTTTTGCTGAGGCACCCAGCAGAACTCATCTCGTCTCCACAAGGAAACCTGTGCATGGGAGCCATGTCCAAAGCATAGGAGAGTACTTCAGGGTCCCGGTGCCACCGCCCCATTCCAAGGCCCTCATGGACACAAAAACACATTAGGACCCATCCTCAGGGGAGTCCATTTCAACTCAGCCACCCCGGTCGCTCCCGCAGAGCCATCAGATCTAAACTGTCTTGTTGCTAGGAGACAATTGGAATGCGAGGCGGGCTTCCCAAGCATCCATCATCGAACGGTGCTCTGGAGTCATTCCATATGGGATGTCCTGGAGCTGTCCAACAGGTCTCAATTGTCCCGCAGAAGGAATCCTTGAAGGGGGCATCCCACAACTCCCAACGTGGGAAAACTTCAGTGGCCTCGAGATTCCGCTCCCTTCATGAAGCGGCCGTCATGCACGGAAACTCCGACCTGAGCCAACGTCTGATCCTCGCCCTGACTTCAGATGCATGAGTATTGGTTCAGATCTGCAGGGAGTACCTGCCGTGCCCTCGGCCTGAAATCCAGTCTAGCTTGTCTTCTCAGACTTCCGTCCTCACACTCCTCACACGTCCTTCACTCCTCACACTCCCCGAAGCCCTCAAGTTTGGCAATTCCGGACCCAAAATGCAGCACTCTGCCTGCCCTCTAGAAAAAAATTATTGCCTCATGAGCTGCCCAGGCACCTTCAATGAGGATAAACCTCCACAGCACTCGACTTCACCCAAATTATATAGTCTAACCTGGGCACTAATGCACTGTCGGACACAACCTGAGCCCGGACCTCCTGACCATCACCCGGAAAGCAGACCACACACTGAGCACATAAGACCCGCCATGGCCTTAGGTCATCATCTCTTCCCTACCTCAGTTTTCAGGCCTCAGAACCGAGACATTATCTCCAATCTCTGCCCAGGGGTGAGTGTGATGCAGAAATCAGAACACCTCTTTACCCATGGTAAGAAACCTTGTGGTTGGCACGTCGTCCAACGTTCAGTGTAGGAGAAACCAGCATTCACCCTGAGGCCCCGCCCATTCTTGAGTGCGACAAGGGCATAAACACGCATTGTGACCCTCAGCATGAGTCCTGTCCTCTAGTAAGTCCTCTCAGTGACTGGACCATTAGATGTGATAATGGGCTTGATATGTCCCTAAGCCCCAATTTTTAACCAGATTTCTGATTGTCCAGTCACCCCCCCCCCAGGGCTCTACGCTGGAATCCCTCATTCGGTGGGACACCTGAGGTTAAAAAGAAAACAACATCAAAAAAAAAAAAAAACAAAAAACCGGACTTCTTCCATCCCACAGTTGACCCCAAACGCTTTGGACTGGGCCAAACCACCAGGGAGTAAGACTCGTCCATTTCCCATGAAGTCATCCAGAAATTTCACGACCATGAGTGACACGATATCCAGAGACAAAAACTTGAGCAAGAGCCTCACACTCGCCCTTTTCTCAAATCCCGAAAAGTTCTCCTCATGGTCTGTAGATAAGTCCTGCCATACCTATGACCTGAAACATAAGCCATGTTTGTGTTTTCAGACAACTGTCCAAACAGCCCTGGCCTACACAACCTACAGGCTCAGGCCCCTGGAGCCAAACCTGAGGACTGTACTTGCCCTCTCCAAGGGAATTCTGTGTGCCCATTCCAATGGCCACAACCCTTCTAATAGGATAAACCTCCAAAGTCCCTGATCCATCTCATTAGTGGTGGCTTCCCAGGTAAAACAGGGGCAATCTGAGCCCATCTGAGCACCTACCTGTACTCAGACCCATAGACAGATGTCCCCAGAGGTAAAAAGGAAAGAACAGGCCCCTAGGCACTAATCATATCCATTGCTTTGGTTTCCAGGCATCTCTCCTCAGAGGCCTGGATTTCAAAACCAGCATATGGCTGTTTCTTGACTCACCCATCAGAGAACATCTCATCTACACATGGGAAACTTGCACGTTGGAGCTGTGTCAAAGCCTCTGTTTAGGAGAACCCTTCTGGGCCCCAGTGCCACCGCTTCATTCCAAGGTCTCCATAGACACAAAAGCACATTAGGACCCATCCATAGGAGAGTCCATTTCAACTCAGCCTCCTCGGTTGATCCCCCAGATCCAGCAGATCTAACCTGTCTTGTTTCTAGGAGACAATTGGAATGCGAGGTGGGCTACCCAGCCATGCATCCTTAGAACCCTGCTCAGAATTATTGGCCTGGAGCCAAACAACAGGTCTCCATTGTCCTGCAGAAGACACTTTGCAGTTTGGAGCTTCTCACAAATCCCATCGTGGGAAAACTCCCATGGCCTCGTGATGCCGCCCCTTCGTGAAGGGGCCATCAGGGACAGAAACACCAACTTGAGCGATCGTCTGATCCTCGCCCTGACTTCAGATGCACGAGATCTCGATTCAGGTCTGTAGATTGTGCCATCGCTGATACAAAAATCCAGAGACAAAAACCTGAGCAAGCGCCTCAGACTCGCACTTTCTTCATATCCTGAAGAGTTCTTCTCATGGTTTGTAGATCGGATCTGCCATACCAACGTCCCCAAACCTAAGCTGAGTTTGTGTTTTCAGACTTCTGTTTTCAAAGTCCAGGGCCACACACCCTCCAGGCTGGGGCCCCTGGAGCCACACATTAGGACTGTGCCTACCAATCCATGGGAATTCTGCCCATTCCATTGTCCAAAATCGTACAAATTAGGAGAAACCTCCAAAGTCCCTGAGGCCATCCCAATCGTGCAGGGCGCCCGGAACAAACAAGGGCTGTCTGACACCAGCTGATAATCTACCTCCACTCATACCATAAATGGATGTCCCCAGAGGAGAAGATTGAACCAGACAGGACCCTAGGCCATAATAGGATCCATTGCCTTGGTTTACAGGCATGTCTCCTCAAAAGCCTGATTCCAATACGAGCATAGGGGTTTTGCTGAGGCACCCAGCAGAACTCATCTCGTCTCCACAAGGAAACCTGTGCATGGGAGCCATGTCCAAAGCATAGGAGAGTACTTCAGGGTCCCGGTGCCACCGCCCCATTCCAAGGCCCTCATGGACACAAAAACACATTAGGACCCATCCTCAGGGGAGTCCATTTCAACTCAGCCACCCCGGTCGCTCCCGCAGAGCCATCAGATCTAAACTGTCTTGTTGCTAGGAGACAATTGGAATGCGAGGCGGGCTTCCCAAGCATCCATCATCGAACGGTGCTCTGGAGTCATTCCATATGGGATGTCCTGGAGCTGTCCAACAGGTCTCAATTGTCCCGCAGAAGGAATCCTTGAAGGGGGCATCCCACAACTCCCAACGTGGGAAAACTTCAGTGGCCTCGAGATTCCGCTCCCTTCATGAAGCGGCCGTCATGCACGGAAACTCCGACCTGAGCCAACGTCTGATCCTCGCCCTGACTTCAGATGCATGAGTATTGGTTCAGATCTGCAGGGAGTACCTGCCGTGCCCTCGGCCTGAAATCCAGTCTAGCTTGTCTTCTCAGACTTCCGTCCTCACACTCCTCACACGTCCTTCACTCCTCACACTCCCCGAAGCCCTCAAGTTTGGCAATTCCGGACCCAAAATGCAGCACTCTGCCTGCCCTCTAGAAAAAAATTATTGCCTCATGAGCTGCCCAGGCACCTTCAATGAGGATAAACCTCCACAGCACTCGACTTCACCCAAATTATATAGTCTAACCTGGGCACTAATGCACTGTCGGACACAACCTGAGCCCGGACCTCCTGACCATCACCCGGAAAGCAGACCGCACACTGAGCACATAAGACCCGCCATGGCCTTAGGTCATCATCTCTTCCCTACCTCAGTTTTCAGGCCTCACAACCGAGACATTATCTCCAATCACTGCCCAGGGGTGAGTGTGATGCAGAAATCAGAACACCTCCTTACCCATGGTAAGAAACCTTGTGGTTGGCACGTCGTCCAACGTTCAGTGTAGGAGAAACCAGCATTCACCCTGAGGCCCCGCCCATTCTTGAGTGCGACAAGGGCATAAACACGCATTGTGACCCTCAGCATGAGTCCTGTCCTCTAGTAAGTCCTCTCAGTGACTGGACCATTAGATGTGATAATGGGCTTGATATGTCCCTAAGCCCCAATTTTTAACCAGATTTCTGATTGTCCAGTCACCCCCCCCCCCAGGGCTCTACGCTGGAATCCCTCATTCGGTGGGACACCTGAGGTTAAAAAGAAAACAACATCAAAAAAAAAAAAAAAACAAAAAACCGGACTTCTTCCATCCCACAGTTGACCCCAAACGCTTTGGACTGGGCCAAACCACCAGGGAGTAAGACTCGTCCATTTCCCATGAAGTCATCCAGAAATTTCACGACCATGAGTGACACGATATCCAGAGACAAAAACTTGAGCAAGAGCCTCACACTCGCCCTTTTCTCAAATCCCGAAAAGTTCTCCTCATGGTCTGTAGATAAGTCCTGCCATACCTATGACCTGAAACATAAGCCATGTTTGTGTTTTCAGACAACTGTCCAAACAGCCCTGGCCTACACAACCTACAGGCTCAGGCCCCTGGAGCCAAACCTGAGGACTGTACTTGCCCTCTCCAAGGGAATTCTGTGTGCCCATTCCAATGGCCACAACCCTTCTAATAGGATAAACCTCCAAAGTCCCTGATCCATCTCATTAGTGGTGGCTTCCCAGGTAAAACAGGGGCAATCTGAGCCCATCTGAGCACCTACCTGTACTCAGACCCATAGACAGATGTCCCCAGAGGTAAAAAGGAAAGAACAGGCCCCTAGGCACTAATCATATCCATTGCTTTGGTTTCCAGGCATCTCTCCTCAGAGGCCTGGATTTCAAAACCAGCATATGGCTGTTTCTTGACTCACCCATCAGAGAACATCTCATCTACACATGGGAAACTTGCACGTTGGAGCTGTGTCAAAGCCTCTGTTTAGGAGAACCCTTCTGGGCCCCAGTGCCACCGCTTCATTCCAAGGTCTCCATAGACACAAAAGCACATTAGGACCCATCCATAGGAGAGTCCATTTCAACTCAGCCTCCTCGGTTGATCCCCCAGATCCAGCAGATCTAACCTGTCTTGTTTCTAGGAGACAATTGGAATGCGAGGTGGGCTACCCAGCCATGCATCCTTAGAACCCTGCTCAGAATTATTGGCCTGGAGCCAAACAACAGGTCTCCATTGTCCTGCAGAAGACACTTTGCAGTTTGGAGCTTCTCACAAATCCCATCGTGGGAAAACTCCCATGGCCTCGTGATGCCGCCCCTTCGTGAAGGGGCCATCAGGGACAGAAACACCAACTTGAGCGATCGTCTGATCCTCGCCCTGACTTCAGATGCACGAGATCTCGATTCAGGTCTGTAGATTGTGCCATCGCTGATACAAAAATCCAGAGACAAAAACCTGAGCAAGCGCCTCAGACTCGCACTTTCTTCATATCCTGAAGAGTTCTTCTCATGGTTTGTAGATCGGATCTGCCATACCAACGTCCCCAAACCTAAGCTGAGTTTGTGTTTTCAGACTTCTGTTTTCAAAGTCCAGGGCCACACACCCTCCAGGCTGGGGCCCCTGGAGCCACACATTAGGACTGTGCCTACCAATCCATGGGAATTCTGCCCATTCCATTGTCCAAAATCGTACAAATTAGGAGAAACCTCCAAAGTCCCTGAGGCCATCCCAATCGTGTAGGTCGCCCGGAACAAACAAGGGCTGTCTGACACCAGCTGATAATCTACCTCCACTCATACCATAAATGGATGTCCCCAGAGGAGAAGATTGAACCAGACAGGACCCTAGGCCATAATAGGATCCATTGCCTTGGTTTACAGGCATGTCTCCTCAAAAGCCTGATTCCAATACGAGCATAGGGGTTTTGCTGAGGCACCCAGCAGAACTCATCTCGTCTCCACAAGGAAACCTGTGCATGGGAGCCATGTCCAAAGCATAGGAGAGTACTTCAGGGTCCCGGTGCCACCGCCCCATTCCAAGGCCCTCATGGACACAAAAACACATTAGGACCCATCCTCAGGGGAGTCCATTTCAACTCAGCCACCCCGGTCGCTCCCGCAGAGCCATCAGATCTAAACTGTCTTGTTGCTAGGAGACAATTGGAATGCGAGGCGGGCTTCCCAAGCATCCATCATCGAACGGTGCTCTGGAGTCATTCCATATGGGATGTCCTGGAGCTGTCCAACAGGTCTCAATTGTCCCGCAGAAGGAATCCTTGAAGGGGGCATCCCACAACTCCCAACGTGGGAAAACTTCAGTGGCCTCGAGATTCCGCTCCCTTCATGAAGCGGCCGTCATGCACGGAAACTCCGACCTGAGCCAACGTCTGATCCTCGCCCTGACTTCAGATGCATGAGTATTGGTTCAGATCTGCAGGGAGTACCTGCCGTGCCCTCGGCCTGAAATCCAGTCTAGCTTGTCTTCTCAGACTTCCGTCCTCACACTCCTCACACGTCCTTCACTCCTCACACTCCCCGAAGCCCTCAAGTTTGGCAATTCCGGACCCAAAATGCAGCACTCTGCCTGCCCTCTAGAAAAAAATTATTGCCTCATGAGCTGCCCAGGCACCTTCAATGAGGATAAACCTCCACAGCACTCGACTTCACCCAAATTATATAGTCTAACCTGGGCACTAATGCACTGTCGGACACAACCTGAGCCCGGACCTCCTGACCATCACCCGGAAAGCAGACCGCACACTGAGCACATAAGACCCGCCATGGCCTTAGGTCATCATCTCTTCCCTACCTCAGTTTTCAGGCCTCACAACCGAGACATTATCTCCAATCACTGCCCAGGGGTGAGTGTGATGCAGAAATCAGAACACCTCCTTACCCATGGTAAGAAACCTTGTGGTTGGCACGTCGTCCAACGTTCAGTGTAGGAGAAACCAGCATTCACCCTGAGGCCCCGCCCATTCTTGAGTGCGACAAGGGCATAAACACGCATTGTGACCCTCAGCATGAGTCCTGTCCTCTAGTAAGTCCTCTCAGTGACTGGACCATTAGATGTGATAATGGGCTTGATATGTCCCTAAGCCCCAATTTTTAACCAGATTTCTGATTGTCCAGTCACCCCCCCCCCAGGGCTCTACGCTGGAATCCCTCATTCGGTGGGACACCTGAGGTTAAAAAGAAAACAACATCAAAAAAAAAAAAAAAACAAAAACCGGACTTCTTCCATCCCACAGTTGACCCCAAACGCTTTGGACTGGGCCAAACCACCAGGGAGTAAGACTCGTCCATTTCCCATGAAGTCATCCAGAAATTTCACGACCATGAGTGACACGATATCCAGAGACAAAAACTTGAGCAAGAGCCTCACACTCGCCCTTTTCTCAAATCCCGAAAAGTTCTCCTCATGGTCTGTAGATAAGTCCTGCCATACCTATGACCTGAAACATAAGCCATGTTTGTGTTTTCAGACAACTGTCCAAACAGCCCTGGCCTACACAACCTACAGGCTCAGGCCCCTGGAGCCAAACCTGAGGACTGTACTTGCCCTCTCCAAGGGAATTCTGTGTGCCCATTCCAATGGCCACAACCCTTCTAATAGGATAAACCTCCAAAGTCCCTGATCCATCTCATTAGTGGTGGCTTCCCAGGAAAAACAGGGGCAATCTGAGCCCATCTGAGCACCTACTTGTACTCAGACCCATAGACAGATGTCCCCAGAGGTAAAAAGGAAAGAACAGGCCCCTAGGCACTAATCATATCCATTGCTTTGGTTTCCAGGCATCTCTCCTCAGAGGCCTGGATTTCAAAACCAGCATATGGCTGTTTCTTGACTCACCCATCAGAGAACATCTCATCTACACATGGGAAACTTGCACGTTGGAGCTGTGTCAAAGCCTCTGTTTAGGAGAACCCTTCTGGGCCCCAGTGCCACCGCTTCATTCCAAGGTCTCCATAGACACAAAAGCACATTAGGACCCATCCATAGGAGAGTCCATTTCAACTCAGCCTCCTCGGTTGATCCCCCAGATCCAGCAGATCTAACCTGTCTTGTTTCTAGGAGACAATTGGAATGCGAGGTGGGCTACCCAGCCATGCATCCTTAGAACCCTGCTCAGAATTATTGGCCTGGAGCCAAACAACAGGTCTCCATTGTCCTGCAGAAGACACTTTGCAGTTTGGAGCTTCTCACAAATCCCATCGTGGGAAAACTCCCATGGCCTCGTGATGCCGCCCCTTCGTGAAGGGGCCATCAGGGACAGAAACACCAACTTGAGCGATCGTCTGATCCTCGCCCTGACTTCAGATGCACGAGATCTCGATTCAGGTCTGTAGATTGTGCCATCGCTGATACAAAAATCCAGAGACAAAAACCTGAGCAAGCGCCTCAGACTCGCACTTTCTTCATATCCTGAAGAGTTCTTCTCATGGTTTGTAGATCGGATCTGCCATACCAACGTCCCCAAACCTAAGCTGAGTTTGTGTTTTCAGACTTCTGTTTTCAAAGTCCAGGGCCACACACCCTCCAGGCTGGGGCCCCTGGAGCCACACATTAGGACTGTGCCTACCAATCCATGGGAATTCTGCCCATTCCATTGTCCAAAATCGTACAAATTAGGAGAAACCTCCAAAGTCCCTGAGGCCATCCCAATCGTGTAGGTCGCCCGGAACAAACAAGGGCTGTCTGACACCAGCTGATAATCTACCTCCACTCATACCATAAATGGATGTCCCCAGAGGAGAAGATTGAACCAGACAGGACCCTAGGCCATAATAGGATCCATTGCCTTGGTTTACAGGCATGTCTCCTCAAAAGCCTGATTCCAATACGAGCATAGGGGTTTTGCTGAGGCACCCAGCAGAACTCATCTCGTCTCCACAAGGAAACCTGTGCATGGGAGCCATGTCCAAAGCATAGGAGAGTACTTCAGGGTCCCGGTGCCACCGCCCCATTCCAAGGCCCTCATGGACACAAAAACACATTAGGACCCATCCTCAGGGGAGTCCATTTCAACTCAGCCACCCCGGTCGCTCCCGCAGAGCCATCAGATCTAAACTGTCTTGTTGCTAGGAGACAATTGGAATGCGAGGCGGGCTTCCCAAGCATCCATCATCGAACGGTGCTCTGGAGTCATTCCATATGGGATGTCCTGGAGCTGTCCAACAGGTCTCAATTGTCCCGCAGAAGGAATCCTTGAAGGGGGCATCCCACAACTCCCAACGTGGGAAAACTTCAGTGGCCTCGAGATTCCGCTCCCTTCATGAAGCGGCCGTCATGCACGGAAACTCCGACCTGAGCCAACGTCTGATCCTC
Source organism: Mustela nivalis (assembly GCF_964662115.1). Classification (NCBI taxonomy): domain Eukaryota; kingdom Metazoa; phylum Chordata; class Mammalia; order Carnivora; family Mustelidae; genus Mustela; species Mustela nivalis. The sequence goes on from NW_028134988.1 coordinate 81,858, forward strand.
GCCCTGACTTCAGATGCATGAGTATTGGTTCAGATCTGCAGGGAGTACCTGCCGTGCCCTCGGCCTGAAATCCAGTCTAGCTTGTCTTCTCAGACTTCCGTCCTCACACTCCTCACACGTCCTTCACTCCTCACACTCCCCGAAGCCCTCAAGTTTGGCAATTCCGGACCCAAAATGCAGCACTCTGCCTGCCCTCTAGAAAAAAATTATTGCCTCATGAGCTGCCCAGGCACCTTCAATGAGGATAAACCTCCACAGCACTCGACTTCACCCAAATTATATAGTCTAACCTGGGCACTAATGCACTGTCGGACACAACCTGAGCCCGGACCTCCTGACCAACACCCGGAAAGCAGACCGCACACTGAGCACATAAGACCCGCCATGGCCTTAGGTCATCATCTCTTCCCTACCTCAGTTTTCAGGCCTCAGAACCGAGACATTATCTCCAATCACTGCCCAGGGGTGAGTGTGATGCAGAAATCAGAACACCTCCTTACCCATGGTAAGAAACCTTGTGGTTGGCACGTCGTCAGACGTTCAGTGTAGGAGAAACCAGCATTCACCCTGAGGCCCCGCCCATTCTTGAGTGCGACAAGGGCATAAACACGCATTGTGACCCTCAGCATGAGTCCTGTCCTCTAGTAAGTCCTCTCAGTGACTGGACCATTAGATGTGATAATGGGCTTGATATGTCCCTAAGCCCCAATTTTTAACCAGATTTCTGATTGTCCAGTCACCCCCCCCCCCAGGGCTCTACGCTGGAATTCCTCATTCAGTGGGACACCTGAGGTTAAAAAGAAAACAACATCAAAAAAAAAAAAAAAAACCGGACTTCTTCCATCCCACAGTTGACCCCAAACGCTTTGGACTGGGCCAAACCACCAGGGAGTAAGACTCGTCCATTTCCCATGAAGTCATCCAGAAATTTCACGACCATGAGTGACACGATATCCAGAGACAAAAACTTGAGCAAGAGCCTCACACTCGCCCTTTTCTCAAATATCGAAAAGTTCTCCACATGGTCTGTAGATAAGTCCTGCCATACCTATGACCTGAAACATAAGCCATGTTTGTGTTTTCAGACAACTGTCCAAACAGCCCTGGCCTACACAACCTACAGGCTCAGGCCCCTGGAGCCAAACCTGAGGACTGTACTTGCCCTCTCCAAGGGAATTCTGTGTGCCCATTCCAATGGCCACAACCATTCTAATAGGATAAACCTCCAAAGTCCCTGATCCATCTCATTAGTGGTGGCTTCCCAGGTAAAACAGGGGCAATCTGAGCCCATCTGAGCACCTACCTGTACTCAGACCCATAGACAGATGTCCCCAGAGGTAAAAAGGAAAGAACAGGCCCCTAGGCACTAATCATATCCATTGCTTTGGTTTCCAGGCATCTCTCCTCAGAGGCCTGGATTTCAAAACCAGCATATGGCTGTTTCTTGACTCACCCATCAGAGAACATCTCATCTACACATGGGAAACTTGCACGTTGGAGCTGTGTCAAAGCCTCTGTTTAGGAGAACCCTTCTGGGCCCCAGTGCCACCGCTTCATTCCAAGGTCTCCATAGACACAAAAGCACATTAGGACCCATCCATAGGAGAGTCCATTTCAACTCAGCCTCCTCGGTTGATCCCCCAGATCCAGCAGATCTAACCTGTCTTGTTTCTAGGAGACAATTGGAATGCGAGGTGGGCTACCCAGCCATGCATCCTTAGAACCCTGCTCAGAATTATTGGCTTGGAGCCAAACAACAGGTCTCCATTGTCCTGCAGAAGACACTTTGCAGTTTGGAGCTTCTCACAAATCCCATCGTGGGAAAACTCCCATGGCCTCGTGATGCCGCCCCTTCGTGAAGGGGCCATCAGGGACAGAAACACCAACTTGAGCGATCGTCTGATCCTCGCCCTGACTTCAGATGCACGAGATCTCGATTCAGGTCTGTAGATTGTGCCATCGCTGATACAAAAATCCAGAGACAAAAACCTGAGCAAGCGCCTCAGACTCGCACTTTCTTCATATCCTGAAGAGTTCTTCTCATGGTTTGTAGAACGGATCTGCCATACCAACGTCCCAAAACCTAAGCTGAGTTTGTGTTTTCAGACTTCTGTTTTCAAAGTCCAGGGCCACACACCCTCCAGGCTGGGGCCCCTGGAGCCACACATTAGGACTGTGCCTACCAATCCATGGGAATTCTGCCCATTCCATTGTCCAAAATCGTACAAATTAGGAGAAACCTCCAAAGTCCCTGAGGCCATCCCAATCGTGTAGGTCGCCCGGAACAAACAAGGGCTGTCTGACACCAGCTGATAATCTACCTCCACTCATACCATAAATGGATGTCCCCAGAGGAGAAGATTGAACCAGACAGGACCCTAGGCCATAATAGGATCCATTGCCTTGGTTTACAAGCATGTCTCCTCAAAAGCCTGATTCCAATACGAGCATAGGTGTTTTGCTGAGGCACCCAGAAGAACTCATCTCGTCTCCACAAGGAAACCTGTGCATGGGAGCCATGTCCAAAGCATAGGAGAGTACTTCAGGGTCCCGGTGCCACCGCCCCATTCCAAGGCCCTCATGGACACAAAAACACATTAGGACCCATCCTCAGGGGAGTCCATTTCAACTCAGCCACCCCGGTCGCTCCCGCAGAGCCATCAGATCTAAACTGTCTTGTTGCTAGGAGACAATTGGAATGCGAGGCGGGCTTCCCAAGCATCCATCATCGAACGGTGCTCTGGAGTCATTCCATATGGGATGTCCTGGAGCTGTCCAACAGGTCTCAATTGTCCCGCAGAAGGAATCCTTGAAGGGGGCATCCCACAACTCCCAACGTGGGAAAACTTCAGTGGCCTCGAGATTCCGCTCCCTTCATGAAGCGGCCGTCATGCACGGAAACTCCGACCTGAGCCAACGTCTGATCCTCGCCCTGACTTCAGATGCATGAGTATTGGTTCAGATCTGCAGGGAGTACCTGCCGTGCCCTCGGCCTGAAATCCAGTCTAGCTTGTCTTCTCAGACTTCCGTCCTCACACTCCTCACACGTCCTTCACTCCTCACACTCCCCGAAGCCCTCAAGTTTGGCAATTCCGGACCCAAAATGCAGCACTCTGCCTGCCCTCTAGAAAAAAATTATTGCCTCATGAGCTGCCCAGGCACCTTCAATGAGGATAAACCTCCACAGCACTCGACTTCACCCAAATTATATAGTCTAACCTGGGCACTAATGCACTGTCGGACACAACCTGAGCCCGGACCTCCTGACCAACACCCGGAAAGCAGACCGCACACTGAGCACATAAGACCCGCCATGGCCTTAGGTCATCATCTCTTCCCTACCTCAGTTTTCAGGCCTCACAACCGAGACATTATCTCCAATCACTGCCCAGGGGTGAGTGTGATGCAGAAATCAGAACACCTCCTTACCCATGGTAAGAAACCTTGTGGTTGGCACGTCGTCCAACGTTCAGTGTAGGAGAAACCAGCATTCACCCTGAGGCCCCGCCCATTCTTGAGTGCGACAAGGGCATAAACACGCATTGTGACCCTCAGCATGAGTCCTGTCCTCTAGTAAGTCCTCTCAGTGACTGGACCATTAGATGTGATAATGGGCTTGATATGTCCCTAAGCCCCAATTTTTAACCAGATTTCTGATTGTCCAGTCACCCCCACCCCAGGGCTCTACTCTGGAATCCCTCATTCGGTGGGACACCTGAGGTTAAAAAGAAAACAACATCAAAAAAAAAAAAAAAAAAAACCGGACTTCTTCCATCCCACAATGTGACCCCAAACGCTTTGGACTGGGCCAAACCACCAGGGAGTAAGACTCGTCCATTTCCCATGAAGTCATCCAGAAATTTCACGACCATGAGTGACACGATATCCAGAGACAAAAACTTGAGCAAGAGCCTCACACTCGCCCTTTTGTCAAATCCCGAAAAGTTTTCCTCATGGTCTGTAGATAAGTCCTGCCATCCCTATGACCTGAAACATAAGCCAAGTTTGTGTTTTCAGACAACTGTCCAAACAGTCCTGGCCTACTCAACCTACAGGCTCAGGCCCCTGGAGCCATACCTGAGGACTGTACTTGCCCTCTCCAAGGGAATTGTGTGTGCCCATTCCAATGGCTACATCCCTTCTAATAGGATAAACCTCCAAAGTCCCTGATCCATCTCATTATTGGTGGCTTCCCAGGTAAAACAGGGGCAATCTGAGCCCATCTGAGCACCTACCTGTACTCAGACCCATAGACAGATGTCCCCAGAGGTAAAAAGGAAAGAACAGGCCCCTAGGCACTAATCATATCCATTGCTTTTGTCTCCAGGCATCTCTCATCAGAGGCCTGGATTTCAAAACCATCATATGGCTGTTTCTTGACTCACCCATCAGAAAATATCTCATCTACACATGGGAAACTTGCACGTTGGAGCTTTTTAAAAGGCTCTGTTTAGGAGAACCCTTCAGAGCCCCAGAGCCACCACTTCATTCCAAGGTCTCCAAAGACACAAAAGCACAATAGGACCCATCTACAGGAGAGTCCATTTCAACTCAGCTTCCTCGGTTTCTCCCCTAGATCCAGCAGAACTAACCTGTCTAGTTGCTAGGAGACAATTGGAATGCGAGGTGGGCTACCCAGCCATCCATCCTTAGAACCCTGCTCAGAATCATTAGTCTGGATCCAACAACAGGTCTCAATTGTCCTGCAGAAGACACTTTGCAGTTTGGAGCTTCTCACAATTCGGATTGTGGGAAAACCGCCATGGCCTCGTGATCCCCCCCTTCATGAGGGGGCTATCAGGGTCAGAAACTCCAACCTGAGCGATCGTCTGATCCTCGCCATGACTTCAGATGCACGAGATCTCTATTCAGTTCTGTAGATTGTGCCTGCCATGTCCTCACCCAGAAACCTAGGCCTAGCTTGTGTTCTCAGAATTCTTTCCTCAGACTACTGACCCAGAAGCCCTCCAATTTGGCAATCCAGAACTACAAAGCAGCACTCTGCCTGCCCTCCAGAAGAAACACATTGCCCTCTGGGGCTACCAAGTAACCCCAAGTGAGGATCAACCTGCACCTACCTTGGCTGTACCCCAAATACTTAGGCTGACCAGGGCACTAATGCCCTTTCTGACACAGCCTGAGCCTAGAACTCCTGGCCCCACCAAGACAGCTGGCCGCACACTGAGCACATCGAGCCGCCATGGCCTTAGAACGTCATCTCTTTCCACCTCGGTTTTCAGGCTTCAGAACCTAGACCTTATCTCTATTCACTGCCTAGGTCTGAACGTAATGCAGAAATCAGAAATCCTTCCCCAGGGCAAGAAACCTTGTGGTTGGCATGTTGTGCAACGTTCAGTGTAGTTGAAACCAGTGTGGCCCATGAGGCCCCGCGCATGCTTGCTTTCCAAGCCCCCATACACCCAGTCCTCACCAGTGTTTGAGTTTTCCGGTCACCTCGCCCGTACCTGGGGCTCTCCTCTGGAATCCCTTTCTTGGAGAGACACATGAGCCAGAAAACACAACTCCACCCTTCCCACAAAATGACCCCAAACTCTTGGGAGCTGGGACAAATACCCAGAGAGGGATACTCGTCCATATTCCCTGAGGCAACCCCTCCTATCCACGGCTATCCTGGACACAACATCCAGAGACAAAAGCCTGAAGGAAGGCCTCCCACTCGCCCTTGTTTCAGAGGCCCAGGCGCTCCCTCTCGGGCTGTACATCCGGCCTGCCATACGCTAGGCGCCACGCATAAGCTGAGTTTGTGTTTTCAGACTTCTGTGCCCACAGCCTGGACCCACACAACCTCCAGGCTAGGGCCTCTGGAGCCACAGCGAAAGATTGTGCCTGCCCTCTCCAAGGAAATTGTGCCCAATCCATTGACCACAACTCTACAGGTTAGGGAAAAGCTCCAAGGCCCCTGAGGTCACCAATAGTGTAGGCCACCCTGGACTAAGAGGGGCTCTCTGACACCAGCGGAGCATCTATATCCACTTAGACTCTCAGACAGTGTCCCCAGAGACAGAAGGTTGAAATGGACAGGCCTCCAGGCCCCCGCTTCATGAAGGTGCCATCATAGACACATACGTCAGCCTCAGCCAACATCTGATCCTCAGCCTGACTTCAGATGCAGGAGATTTTGATTCAGCCTCTGCAGAGTGGGCCTGCTCTGCCCTTGGCTCCAATCCTCACCCTAGCTTGTGTTTTCAGACTTAAGTCCTCACACTCCTGGCCCACAAACCCTCCCTACTGGGAATTCTGGGGCCACAATGAAGCACTCTGCCTGCCACCCAGGAGAAAAACATTGTCTATGGTGCTGCCCAGAAACCCCAAATGAGGATCAAACTGTTTGGCCCTCGGCAACACCCCAATTGCATAGGCTACCTTAAACACTAATGCTCTTTCGAAAATAGCCTGAGCCCAGACCTTCCAACAGACACCGAAACAGCTGGCTGCACACCCAGCACATTGGACGCACCACTGCCTTAGTCCACCATCCATTCCCAACCTGGGTTTTCAGTCTTCGGATCCTAGACTTATCTCCAATCCCTGCACAGGGGGGAACCTGATGCACAAGTCAGAACCCCTCCTTCCCCATGGCAAGAAACCTTGCTGCTGGCAGTGAGTCCAACCTTCAGTGTAGAAGAAAACGGCATGGCCCATGAGGCCACGACCATGCGTGAGCGCCGCCTTGGGCACCAACACACATTGTAACCCTCAGCGTGAGTTCCTTATTCAAGTAACGCCTCTCAGTGACTGGACCAAGAGCCTGCATATGTGGCTTGCCATGCCCATAGGCACCCAGGACTAACTAGATGGTGTGTATTCCAGTTGAGGGATCCCATTGCTTTGCTCTAGAGTCCCTCTCTTGGGGGGTCCCTTGTGGCAGAAAACAGTACTCTTCCCTTCCCACAGAATGAACCAAAACACTTGGGAGCTTGGACAATCCCCCGAGAGGAAGGGTCTTCCTCAGCCCCTGAAGCAACCCCTACCCTGAACGGCCACTGTGAACGCAACACCCAGAGACAAAAGCCTGAGCAACTGCCTCCAACTTGCCCTCCTTTGATATCCAGAGGATCTCCCCTCATGGAGTGGTAATCAGGCCTGCCATTACCTTGGCCCCTAGCTGAACCAAGTTTGCTTTTTCAGACATCTGTCCCCACAGCCCTGGAAAACACAGCCTCTAGGCTGGGTCCTCTGGAGCATTACCACAGGACCGTGCCTGCTCTCTCCTGGGAAACTGTGTCCATTCCTTTGGCGTCACACCTCCAGAATATGAGAAACCTCAAGGCCCCCGAGGATATCCCACTACTGGGAGCCTCCCTGGACACACAGGGGCCCTCTGACACAAGCTGAGCAGCTACCTCCACGAAGGCATGCATACAGATGTCAACAGAGATAGAAGATTGAGCCGGACAGGCCCTTAGGCCCTAATCTCAACTCTTGCTTTGTTTTCCAGGTGTCACTCCTCAGAGGCTTTGGTTCGAAGAACAGGATATGGGGCTTTCCTGAGGCACTGAACAGAACTCCTCTCGTCTCCACATGGGAAGCTTCCTTGTTGGAGCCGTGTCAAACACCTCAGGTTGGAGAATCCTGCAGAGTCCCTGAGCCACTTCCACATTCCAAGGTCTCCCAGGCCACCAAGCCACAGTAGGACTCATCTTCAGGAGAGTCCATTTCAACTCTCCCCTCTGGGTAGCTCACCCAGGAGCCCACAGATTGAGCCAACCGTTTCCTGACTAAACAGTGGGAATATGAGGTGGCGTTCCCAGGCATCCATGCTTAGACACCTGCTCTCGAGTCTTTCCGTATGGGGCCTCCTGGAACCATCCAAGAGGACTCGACTGTCGTGCAGAAGGAAACCTTGAGGTTTGGAGTAGTTCACAAATCCCATCGTAGGCAAACATCCCTGACCTCATGAAAAACCCACACCCTTCAGGAAGAGGCCATGCTGGACAAAAACTCTAGCCTGAGGCACGTCTCATATTTGACATGACCTCAAATCAGGAGATATCGATTCAGCCTCTGCAGTGTGGGCCTTCCATGCCCTCGGTCCCAAACCTCACGCTAGCTTGTGTTTTCAGACTTCCTTCCTCACACTCCTGGCAAACAAGCCCTCCGGACTATGAACTCCAGAACCACAACCCAGCCCAGTGTCTGCCCAATGGAAGAAAAACGTTTCCCTGTTGGGTTCTCCAGAAAACCCAGATGAGGATCAACCTGCTCGGGCCTCGACGGTCCCCGAACTGGATAGGCTGCTCTGGGCACTCATGCTCTGTCTGACACAGCCTGAAGCCAGATGTCCAGACAGACAAGGAGACAGCTGGCCGCATACCCAGCACTTCGGACACGCCATGGTCTTATGCCGTCAATTCTTCCTAACCTTAGTTTTCAGATATCTGAACCTAGACATTATATCAATTCTCCTCACAGCTGGGTATCGCAAGCACAACACTGAACTCCTCCTTCCCCGTGGCTGTAAAGCTTGCTCTTGGCATGGAATCACAACTTCAGTGTGGGAGAAACCTTTATGGCCCCTGATGCCACGCCCAAACTTGAGTGCTGCTTGGGCACAAATTCACACTGTGACCCTCAGCATGAGCCCCATGTCAAAGAAAGGCCTGTCAGGGCCTGGACCAAGAGCCCACATATGGGGCTTGCAAAGCCCCTATGCTCCCAATCCTCACCAGTGTTTGAGTTTACCAGTCGCCCAGCCCATACCAGGGGCTCTGCTCTGGAATCCCTTTCTTGGAGAGACACATGAGCCAGAAAACACGACTCCACCCTTACCACAAAATGACCCCAAACTCTTGGGAGCTGGGACAAATCCCCAAAGAGAGATACTCGTCCACAGTCCCTGTGGCCACCCCTCCTATCCACGGCTATCCCGGACACAACATCCAGAGACAAAAGCCTGAAGGAACGCCTCCCACTCGCCCTTGTTTAAGAGGCCCAGGAGCTCCCTCTCGGGCTGTACATCCGGCCTGCCATACGCTAGGCGCCACGCATAAGCTGAGTTTGTGTTTTCAGACTTCTGTGCCCACAGCCTGGACCCACACAACCTCCAGGCTAGGGCCTCTGGAGCCACAGCGAAAGATTGTGCCTGCCCTCTCCAAGGAAATTGTGCCCAATCCATTGACCACAACCCTACAGGTTAGGGAAAAGCTCCAAGGCCCCTGAGGTCATCAATAGTGTAGGCCACCCTGGACTAAGAGGGGCTCTCTGACACCAGCGGAGCATCTATATCCACTTAGACTCTCAGACAGTGTCCCCAGAGACAGAAGGTTGAAATGGACAGGCCCCCAGGCCCTAATCTGAACCTTAGCTCTGGTTTCCATGTGTCCGTCCTCAGAGGTCTGTTTTCGTAGACCAGCACACGGGGCTTTTCTGAGGCACCAAAGAAACCTCTATCGTCTCCACATGGGGAGCTTTCTTACTGGGAACGTATCAAACCCTTCAGGTAGGAGAGTTCCGCAGGGCCACTGAACAACCTGCACATTCCAAGGTCTCCATGGACACAAACGCAAATTACGACGCATCCTCAGGAGAGGCCATTTCAACGTAGCCCCCTCGGTAGCGTGCCCCAGAGGCAGCAGATCAAACATATCTTGTGGCTAATGGCCAATGGGAATGCGAGGCATACTGTACAGGGATCCATCCTTCGAACCCTGCTCTCCAATCCTTCCGTATCCTATGTCCTGGAGCCATGCAACAGGACTCGAATGTCCCGCAGAAGGAAACCTTGTGGTTGGGGTAACCTCCAAACTCAGCGTGGGAAAACTTCCTTGGCCTCATGAGGCCCCTGCTTCATGAAGGTGCCATCATGGACACATACTCCAGCCTCAGCCAACGTCTGATCCTCAGCCTGACTTCAGATGAAGGAGATTTTGATTCAGCCTCTGCAGAGTGGGCCTGCTCTGCCCTTGGCTCCAATCCTCACCCTAGCTTGTGTTTTCAGACTTCTGTCCTCACATTCTGGGCCCACAAACCCACCCTCCTGGGAATTCTGGGGCCAAAATGAAGCACTCTGCCTGCCTCCCAGGAGAAAAATATTGTCTATGGTGCTGCCCAGAACCCCAAATGAGGACCAAAGAGCTTGGCCGTCGGCAACACCCCAATTGCATAGGCTACCTTAAACACTGATGCTCTGTCGCAAATTGACTGAGCCCAGACCTTCCAACAGACACCGAAACAGCTGGCTGCACACCCAGCACATTGGACCCTCCACTGCCTTAGGCCACCATCCATTCCCAACCTGTGTTTTCAGTCATCGGAACCTAGACCTTATCTCCAATCCCTGCAAAGGGGTAACCGGATGCACAAGTCAGAACCCCTCCTTTCCCATGGAAAGAAACCTTGCTGCTGGCAGTGAGTCAAAACTTCAGTGTAGGAGAAAACGGCATGGCCCATGAGGCCACGCCCATGCGTGAGGGCCGCCTTGGGCACAAACACATATTGTGACCCTCAGCGTGAGTACCTTATTCAAGTAACGCCTCTCAGTGACTGGACCAAGAGCCCGCATATGTGGCTTGCCATGCCCATAGGCACCCAGGACTAACTAGATGGTGTGTATTCCAGTTGAGGGAACCCACTGCTGTGCTCTAGACTCCTTCTCCGGGGGGTCCCCTGTGGCAGAATACAGTACTCTTCCCTTCCCACAGAATGAACCCAAACACTTGGGAGCTTGGACAATCCCCCGAGAGGAAGGCTCTTCCTCGGCCCCTGAAGCAACCCCTACCCTGAACGGCCACTGTGAACGCAACACCCAGAGACAAAAGCCTGAGCGACCTCGTCCCACTTGCCCTCCTTTGATATTCAGAGGATCTCCCCTCACGGACTGGAGATCAGGCCTGCCATTACCTTGGCCCCTAGCTGAGCCAAGTTTGCTTTTTCAGACATCTGTCCCCACATCCCTGGCAAACACAGCCTCTAGGTTGGGTCCTCTGGAGCCATACCACAGGACCGTGCCTGCTCTCTCCTGGAAAACTGTGTCCATTCCTTTGGCGTCACACCTCCAGAATATGAGAAACCTCAAGGACATCCCACTACTGGGAGCCTCCCTGGACACACAGGGGCATTCGGACACAAGCTGAGCAGCTACTTCCACCAAGGCATGCACACAGATGTCAACAGAGATAGAAGGTTGAGCCGGACAGGCCCTTAGGCCCTAATCTCAACTCTTGCTTTGGTGTCCAGGTGTCACTCCTCAGAGGCTTTGGTTTGAAGAACAGGATATGGGGCTTTCCTGAGGCACTGAACATAACACCTCTCGACTCCACATGGAAGCTTCCTTGTTGGAGCCATGTCAAACACCTCAGGTTGGAGAATCCTGCAGAGTCCTGAGCCCCCTCCACATTCCAAGGTCTCCCAGGCCACCAAGCCACAGTAGGACTCATCTTCAGGAGAGTCCATTTCAACTCTCCCCTCTGGGTAGCTCACCCAGGAGCCCGCAGATTGAGCCTGCCTTGTCCTGACTAAAGAGTGGGAATATGAGGTGGCGTTCCCAGGCATCCATGCTTAGACACCTGCTCTCGAGTGTTTCCATATGGGACCTCCTGGAACCATCCAATAGGACTCGACTGTCGTGCAGAAGGAAACCTTGAGGTTTGGAGTAGTTCACAAATCCCATAGTAGGCAAACCTCCCTGGCGTCATGAAGCCCCCACACCCTTAAGGAAGAGGCCATGCTGGACAAAAACTCTAGCCTGAGGCACGTCTCATAGTTGACATGACCTCAGTGCAGGAGATCTCGATACAGCCTCTGCAGAGTGGGCCTGCTCTGCCCTTGGTCCCAAACCTCAGGCTAGCTTGTGTTTTCAGACTTCCTTCCTCACACTCCTGGCAAACAAGCCCTCCGGACTAGGAACTCCAGAACCACAATCCAGCCCAGGGTCTGCCCAACGGAAGAACAACGTTTCCCTGTGGGGTTCTCCAGAAAACCCAGATGAGGATCAACCTGCTCGGGCCTCGACGGTACCCGAACTGGATAGGCTGCTCTGGGCACTTATGCTCCATCTGACACAGCCTGATGCCACACGTCGAGACAGACAAGGAGACAGCTGGCCACACACCCAGCACTTCGGACACGCCATGGTCTTATACCGTCACCTCTTCCTAACCTTGGTTTTCAGATATCTGAACCTAGACATTATATCAATTCTCCACACAGCTGGGTATCGCAAGCACAAAAGAGAACTCCTCCTTCCCCATGGTTGTAAAGCTTGCTCTTGGCATGGAGTCACACCTTCAGGGTGAGAGAAACCTTCATGGCCCCTGATTCCACGCCCAACTGTGAGTGCAGCAGCACAAATTCACACTGTGACCCTCAGTGTGAGCCCCATGTCAAAGTAAGGCCTGTCAGGGCCTGGACCAAGAGCCCACATATGGGGCTTGCCAGGCCGCTATGCACCCAATCCTCACCTTGTTTGAGTTTTCCAGTCTCCCCGCCCGTACCTGGGGCTCTGCTCTCGAATCCCTTTCTTGGAGAGACACATGAGCCAGACAACACGACTCCACCCTTCCCACAAAATGACCCCAAACTCTTGGGAGCTGGGACAAATACCCAGAGAGGGATACTCGTCCATATTCCCTGAGGCCACCCGTCCAATCCACGGCTATCCCGGACACAACATCCAGAGACAAAAGCCTGAAGGAACGCCTCCCACTCGCCCTTGTTTCAGAGGCCCAGGAGCTCACTCTTGGGCTGTACATCCGGCCTGCCATACCCTAGGCGCCACTCATAAGCTGAGTTTGTGTTTCCAGACATCTGTGCCCACAGCCTGGACCCAAACAATCTCCAGGCTAGCCTCCATTACAAGGCCCTTATGGACACAAACACACATTAGGCCCCATCCTCAAAAAAGTCCATTTCAACTCAGCCACCCCGGTTTCTCCCGCAGAGCCATCAGATCTCAACTGTCTAGTCCCTTCTCTCTTCCCCAGGGCTCTGCTTTGGAATTCCTATTTGTTTGGGGCACCTGAGGTATCAAACCTGAAAGGAGACCTCCCATCCCACAGATTGACGAAAAATCATTTGGACCGGGCCATATCCACAGAGAGGAAGATTTGTCCATGGCCCAGGAGGCCTCCCCACATTCCAAGGCCATGGTTGATACAAAATCCAGAGACAAAAGCCTGAGCAAGCGCCTCAGACTCGCTCTTTCTTCATATCCTGAAGTTTTATTCTCATGGTTTGTAGATTGGTCCTGCCATACCGACGTCCCCAAACCTAAGCTGAGTTTGTGTTTTCAGCTTTCTGTCCTCAAATTCCAGGGCCACACACCCTCCAGGATGGGGCCCCTGGAGCCACACATTAGGACTGTGCTTACCCCATGCATGGAAATTCTGCCCATTCCATTGTTCAATATCGTACATATTAGGAGAACCCTGCAAAGTCCCCGAGGCCATCCCAAGAGTGTAGGTCTCCCGGGACAAACAAGGGCTGTCTGACACCAGCTGAGCATCTATCTCCACACATGACATAGATGGATGTCCCCAGAGAAGAAGATGGAACCAGACATGACCCTAGGCCATAATCGGATCCAAGCTTTGGTTTACAATCATGTCTCCTCAAAAGCCTGAATTCCAATACAAGCATAGGGGGTTTCCTGAGGCACCCATCAGAACAAACCTCATCTGCACAAGGAAACTTGAGCATGGGAGCTATGTCAAAAGTTTAGGAGAATACTTCAGGGTCCCGGTGCCACCGCCCCATTCCAAGGCCCCCATGGACACAAACACACTTTAGGACCTTACCTCGGGAAAGTCCATTTCAACTCAGCCTTCCCGGTGTCTCCCGCAGAGCCATCAGATCTCAACTTTCTTGTTGTTAGGAGACAATTGGAATGCGAGGCAATCTTCCCTGGCATCCATCCTCGAACGATGCTCTGGAGTCATTCCATAGGAAATGTCCTGGAGCTGCCCAACAGGTCTCAAATGTCCCGAATAACGAATCCTTGAAGGGGGCATCGAACTACTCCCAACGTGGGAAAACGTTAACAGCCTTAAGTCTTTTTTGGTTCATGAAGGGGCAGTCATGCACAGAAACTCCAACCTGAGCCAAGTCTGATCCACGCCGTGACTTCAGATGCATGAGATATTGGTTCATATCTGCAGGGGGTACCTGCCCTGCCCTCGGCCTGACATCGGAGTCTAGCTGGTGTTCTCAGATTTCTGTCCTCACACTACTGGCCCCGAAGCCCTCACTTTTGGCAATTCTGGACCCACAATGCAGCACTCTGCCTGCCCTCTAGAAAAAATATTTTGCGTACTTAGCTGCCCAGGCACCACAAATGAGGATAAAACTACACGGCACTCGACTGTAACAAAATTATAAAGTCGAACCTGGACACTAATGCAATGTCTGACACAACCTGAGCCCGAACCTCCTGACCAACAACCAGGCAGCTGACCGCACACTGAGCATATCAGACCCACCATGGCCTTAGGTCATCATCTCTTCCCAACTGCGGTTTTCAGGATTTAGAACCTAGACCTTAAATCCACCCACTGCCAAGGGTTGAAAATGATGCAGAAATCAGACCTCCTTCCCCATGGCAAGAAACCTTGTGATTGGCATGTTGTCCAAAGTTCAGTGAAGTTGAAACCAGTGTGGCCCATGTGCCCCCGCCCATGCTCGCAGGCCAATTGGTCACAAATACACATTTTGACTCTCAGCCTGAGTCCAGTCCTAAAGTAAGGCCTCTCAGTGGCTGGATGAAGAGACAGCATATTGGGCCTGCCATGCCCCTAGGCCCAAATTTTTAACCATAATTGGGTTGTCCCTTCACTCTTCCCCAGGGCTCTGCTTTGGAATTCCTCTTTGGTTGAGACACCTGAGGTAACAAACCTGAAAGGAGACCTCCCATCCCACAGATTGTCGAAAAACCACTGGGACCGGGCCATATCCACAGAGAGGAAGATTCGCCCATGGCCCATGAGGCCTCCCCACTTTCCACGGCCATAGTTGATACAAAATCCAGAGACAAAAGCCTGAGCAAGCGCCTCAGACTCACTCTTTCTTCATATCCTGAAGAGTTGTTCTCATGGTTTGAGATTGGGCCTGCCATACCTACGTCCCCAAACCTAAGCTGAGTTTGTGTTTTCAGACTTCTGTCCGCAAAGTCCTGGGCCACACACCCTCCAGGCTGGGGCCTCTGGAGCCTCACATTAGGACTGTGCTTACCCCATGAATGGGAATTCTGCCCATTCCATTGTCCAAAATCGTACATATTAGGAGAACCCTCCAATTCCCCGAGGCCATCCCAAAAGTGTAGGTCTCCCGGGACAAACAAGGGCGGTCTGACACCAGCTGAGCATCTACCTCCACTCATACCATAGATGGATGCCCCAGAGAAGAAGATTGAACCAGACAGGACCCTAGGCCATAATCGGATCAGTTGCTTTGGTTTACAGGCATGTATCCTCAAAAGCCTGGACTCCAATAACAGCATAGGGGGTTTCCTGAGGCACCCATCAGGTTAAATCTCGTCTCCACGAGGAAACTTGTGCATGGGAGCTATGTCAAAAGCTAAGGAGAATACTTCAGGGTCCCGGTGCCACCGCCCCATTCCAAGGCCCTCGTGGACACAAACACACATTAGGCCACATCCTCATGAAAGTCCATTTCAACTCAGCCAACCTGGTTGCTCCCGCAGAGCCAGAAGATCTCAACTGTCTTGTTGCTAGGAGACAATTGGAATGCGAGGCGGGCTTCCCTGGCATCCATCCTCGAACGATGCTCTGGAGTCTTTCCATATGGGACGTCCTGGAGCTGCCCAACAGGTCTCAATTGTCCCGCAGAAGGAATCCTTGAAGGGGGCATCCCACAACTCCCAACGTGGGAAAACCTCCCTGGCCTTGAGATTCCGCTCCTTTCATGGAGGGGCAGTCATGCACAGAAACTCAAACCTGAGCCAACGTCTGATCCTCGCCGTGAGTTCAGATGCATTAGATAATGGTTCAGATCTGAAGGGGGTACCTGCCGTGCCCTCGGCCTGAAGCCCAAGTCTAGCTTCTGTTCTCAGACTTCTGTCCTCACACTCCTGGCCCAGAATCCCTCAAGTCTGGCAATTCCGGACACATATGCAGCACTCTGCTTGACCTCTAGAAAAAATTTATTGCTTAAGAGCTGCCCAGGCACCTTAAATGAGGATAAACCTACACGGCACTCGACTGTACTCAAATATATAGTCTAACATGGGCATAATGCACTGTCTGACACAACCTGAGCCCAACCTCCTGACCAACACCCAGACAGCTGACTGCACACTGAGCAAATCAGACCCGCCAAGGCCTTAAGTCCTCATCTCTACCCAACTGCGGTTTTCAGGTTTCAGAACCTAGACCTTATCTCCAACCACTGCCCAGGGTTGAAAATGATGCAGAAATCAGAATTCCTTCCCCATGGCTAGATACCTTGTGATTGGCATGTGGTCCAATGTACAGTGTAGATGAAACCAGTGTTGCCCATGTGGCCCCGCCCATGTACGCAGGCCACATTGGTCACAAACACACATTGTGACCCTCAGCCTGAACCCAGAAATCAAGTAAGGCTTCGAAGTGGCTATTGAAGCGACAGCATATTGGGCCTGCCCTGCCCCTAGGCCCCAATTTTTAAGCAGAGTTTGGGTAGCCCCTTCACTCTTCCACAGTGCTCTGCTTTGGAATTCCTCTTTGGTTGGGACACCTGAGGTAACAAACCTGAAAGGAGACCTCCCATCCAACAGATTGACGAAAAACAATTGGGCCGTGCCTAATCCACAGAGATGAAGATTCGTCCATGGCCCATGAGGTCTCCGCACATTCCACGGCTATTGATACATAATCCAGAGACAAAAGCCTGAGCAAGCGCCTCAGACTCGTTCTTGCTTCAGATACTGAAGTGTTCTTCACATGGTTTGTAGATTTGGCCTGCCATACCTACGTCCCCAAACCTAAGCTGAGTTTTTGTTTTCAGACTTCTGTCCTCAAAGTCCTGGGCCACAAACCCTCCAGGCTGTGGCCCCTGAGTCACATATTAGGACTGTGCCTACACAATCCATTGGAATTCTGCCCATTCCATTGTCCAAAATCGTACAAATCAGGAGAACCCTCCAAAGTCCCCGAGGCCATCCCAATAGTGTAGGTCTCCCGGGACAAACAAGGTTGGTCTGACACCAGCTGAGCATCTACCTCCACTCATACCATAGATGGATATCCCCAAAGAAGAAGATTGAACCAGACAGGACCCTAGGCCATAATCGGATGCATTGCTTTGGTTTACAGGCATGTCTCCTCAAAGGACTGGATTCCAATACCAGCAAAGCGGGTTTCCTGAGGCACCCATGAGAACAAATCTCATCTCCACAAGGAAACTTGTGCATGGGAGCTATGTCAAAAGCTTAGGAGAATACTTCAGGGTCACTGTGCCACCGCCCCAAACCAAGGCCCTCATGGACCCAAACACACATTATGCCCCATCCTCAGGAAAGACCATTTCTTTTTTTTTTTCTATTTAAGATTTCTTTTATTTATTTGACAGACAAAGATCACAAGCAGGTAGAGAGGCAGGCAGAGAGAGAGTAGGAGGTAGGCTCCCTGCTAAGCAGAGAGCCTGATATGAGGCTTGATCGAGAACTCTGAGATCATGACTTCAGCCAAAGGCAGCAGCTTAACCCACTGAGCCACCCAGGAGACCCAGGATAGTCCATTTCAATTCAGCCACCCCGGTTGCTCCGCAGAGCCATCTGATCTACACTGTCTTGTTGCTATTAGCCAATTGGAATGCGAGGCAGGCTTCCCTGGAATCCATCCACGAATGGTGCTCTGGAGTCATTCCATATGAGATGTACTGGATCTGCCCAACAGGTCTCAATTGTCCCGCAGAAGGAATCCTTGAAGGGGGCATCCCACAACTCCCAACGTGGAAAAACCTCCATGGCCTTGAGATTCCGCTCCGTTCATGAAGGGGCAGTCATGCACAGAAATTCCAACCTGAGCCAACGTCTGATCCTCGCCGTGACTTCAGATGCATGAGATATTGGTTCAGATCTGCAGGGGGTACCTGCCGTGCCCTCGGCCTGAAGCCCAAGTCTAGCTTGTGTTCTCAGACTACTGTCCTCACACTACTACCCAGAACCCCTCAAGTCTAGCAATTCCGGACCCACAATGCACCAGACTGCCAGCACTCTAGAAAAAATATATTTCCTAATGAGTTTCCGAGGAATCTCAAATGATGATAAACATACACGGCACTCGACTGTACACAAATTATGTAGGCTAACCTGGGCAGTAATGCACTCTGGCCCAACATGTTCCTGAACCTCTTGACCAACACCCAGGCAGCTGACCGTACACTGAGCACATCAGACCCGACTTGGCCTTAGGTCTTCATCTCCTCCCAACTGCGATTTTCAGGCTTCAGAACCTAGACATTATCTCCAACCACTGCCCAGGGTTGAAAATGATGCAGAAATCAGAACTCCTTTCCCATGGCAAGAATCCATGTGATTGGCATGTTGTCCAAAGTTCAGTGTAGTTGAAACCAGTGTGGCCCATGATCCCCGGGGATGCTTGTTGGCCACATTGGTCACAAACACACATTGTGACCCTCAGCCTGAGCCAAGTCCTCAAGTAAGGCCTCTTAGTGGCTGGATGAAGTGACAGTATATTGGGCCTGCCATGCCCCAAGGCACCAATTTTAGCCATAGTTTGGGTTGTCCCTTCACTCTTCCCCAGGGCTCTGCTTTGGATTTCCTCTTTTGTTGGGACACTGAGGTAACAAACCTGAAAGGAGACCTCCCATCCCAGAGATTGACGAAAAACCATTGGGACTGGGCCAAATCCACAAAGAGGAAGATTCGTCCATGGCACATGAGGAATCCTCACATTCCACGGCCACCGTTGATACAAAATCCAGAGACAAAAGCCTGAGCAAGCGCCTCAGACTAGCTCTTTCTTCATACCCTGAAGATTTCTTCTCATGGTCTGTAGATTGGGCCTGCCATTCCTACGTCCCCAAACCTAAGGTGAGTTTGTGTTTTCAGACTTGTGTCCTCAAAGTCCTGGGACACACACCATAAAGGCTGGTGCCCCTGGAGCCACACAGTAGGACTGGGCCTACCCAATCCATGGGAATTCTGCGCATTCCATTGTTCAAAATCTTACAAATCAGGAGAACCCTCCAAAGTCCCCGAGGCCAACCCAATAGTGTAGGTCTCCCGGGACAAACAAGGGCGGTCTGACACCGGCTGAGCATCTACCTCCACTCATACCATAGATGGATGTCCCCAGAGAATAAGATGGAACCAGACAGGACCCTAGCCCATAATCGGATGCATTGATTTGGTTTACAGGCATGTCTCCTCAAAGGACTGCATTCTAATACAGGCAAAAATGGTTTCCTCAGGCACCGATCAGAACAAATCTGTCTCCACAAGGAAACTTGTGCATGGGAGTTATGTCAAAAGCTTAGGAGAATACTTCATGGGCCCTGTGCCACCGCCCCAATCCAAGGCCCTCATGGACACAATCACACATTAGGCCCCATCCTCAGGAAAATCCAATTCAACTCAGCCACCCCGGTTCCACCCGCAGAGCCATCCAATCTAAACTGCTTGGTGCTAGGAGACAATTGGAATGCAGGCGGGCTTCCCTGGCATCGATCTTGAACGTTGCTCTGGAGTCATTCCATATGGGATGTCTGGAGCTGCCAAACAGGTCTCAATTTTCCTGATCAGACTTCTCTCCTCACACTCCTGGCCCAGAAGCCCTCAAATTTGGCAATTCCGGACCCACAATGCAGGACTCTGCCTGCCCTCTAGAAAAAAAAAATATATATATTGTGACCCTCAGCCTGAGCAGAGTCCTCAAGTAATGCCTCTCAGCGG
Source organism: Mustela nivalis (assembly GCF_964662115.1). NCBI lineage: Eukaryota > Metazoa > Chordata > Mammalia > Carnivora > Mustelidae > Mustela > Mustela nivalis. The sequence goes on from NW_028134988.1 coordinate 101,725, forward strand.
CTGGATGAAGAGACAGCATATTGGGCCTGCCATGATCCTAGGCCCCAATTTTTAACCACAGTTTGGGTTGTCCATTCACTCTTCCCCAGGGCTCTACTTTGGAATTCCTCTTTGGTTGAGACACTGAGGTAACAAACCTGAAAGGAGACCTCCCATCCCACAGCTTGACGAAAAACAATTGGGAACGGGTCAAATCCGCAGAGAGGAAGATTCGTCCACGGCCCATGAGGCCTCCCCACATTCCACGGCCATCGTTGATACAAAATCCAGAGACAAAGCCTGAGCAAGTGCCTCAGACTCGCTCTTTCTTCATATCCTGAAGAATTCTTTACATGGTTTATAGATTGGACCTGCCATACCTACGTCCCCAAACCTAAGCTGAGTTTGTGTTTTCAGACTTCTGTCCTCAAAGTCCTGGGCCACACACCCTCCAGGCTGGGGCCCCTGGAGCCATATATATAGGACTGTGCCTACCCAATCCATGGGAATCTGCGCATTCCATTGTCCAAAATCGTACACATTAGGAGAACCATCCAAAGTACCCGAGGCTATCTCAATAATGTAGGTCTCCGGGGACAAACAAGGGCGGTCTGACACCAGCTGAGCATCTACCTCCAATTATACCATAGATGGATGTCCCTAGAGAAGAAGATTGAACCAGACAGGACCCTAGGCCATAATCGGATCCATTGCTTTGGTTTACAGTCATGTCTCATCAAAAGCCTGGATTCCAATACCAGAATAAGGGGCTTCCTGTGGCACCCATCAGAACAAATCTCGTCTCCACAAGGAAATTTGTGCATGGGAGCTATGTCAAAAGCTTAGGAGAATACTTCAGGGTCCCGGTGCCACCGCCCCATTCCAAGGCCTTCATGGACACAAACACACATTAGGCACCATCCTCAGGCAGTCCATTTCTTTTTTTTGTTTAAAGATTTTATTTATTTATAAGACAGACAGAGATCACAAGCAGCAGAGAGGCAGGCAGAGAGATAGAAGGAAGCAGGCCCGATATGAGGCTCGAAACCAGGACTCTGAGATCATGACCTGAGGCTAAGGAAGCGGCTTAACCCACTGAGCCACCCAGGAGCCGCAGGAAAGTCCATTTCAACTCAGCCACCCCGTTTGCCCCCGCAGAGCCATCCGACCTAAACTGTCTTGTTCCTAGGAGACAATTGGAATGCGAGGCGGGCTTCCCTGGCATCCATCCTCGAACGGTGCTCTGGAGTCATTCCATATGGGATGTCCTGGAGCTGCCCAACAGGTCTTAATTGTCCCGCAGAAGGAATCCTTGAAGGGGGCAGCCCCTTGAAGGGGGCAGCCCACAACTCCCAACGTGGGAAAACCTCCATGGCCTTTAGAACTGCTCCGTTCATGAAGAGGCAGTCATGCACAGAAACTCCAAACTGAGCCAACGTCTGATCCTCGCCGTGACTTCATACGCATGAGACATTGGGTCAGATCTGCAGGGGGTACCTGCTGTGGCCTCGGCCTGAAGTCCAAGTCTAGCTTGTGTTCTCAGACTTCTGTCCTCACACTCATGGCCTAGAAGCCCTCAAGTTTGTCAATTCCGGACCCACAATGCAGCACTCTGCCAGCCCTCTAAAAAAACATATCTTGCCTAATGAGCTGCCCAAGCACCTTAAATGAGTGTAAACCTACACGGCACTCGACTGTACCCAAATTATATAGTCTAACCTGGGCACTAATGCACCATCAGCACCAACTGAGCACGAACCTCCTGACCAAAACCCAGGCAGCTGACCGCACACTGAGCACATCAGACCCGCCATGGCCTTAGGTCAGTGTAGTTGAAAGCAGTGTTGCCAATGTTGCCCCGCCCATGCTCGCGGGCCACATAGGTTACACACACACTTAGGTCGTCATCTCTTCCCTACTGCGGTTTTCAGGCTTCAGAACCTAGACCTTATCTCAAACCACTGCCCAGGGTAAAAATGATCAAGAAATCAGAACTCTTTCCCCGTGGTAAGAAACCTTGTAATTGGCATGTTGTCCAAAGTTCAGTGTAGTTGAAATCAGTGTGGCCAATTAGGCCCCGCCGATGCTCGCGGGGCACATTGGTCACAAACGCATATTGTGACCCTCAGGCTGAGCCCAGTCCTCAAGTAAGGCCTCTCAGTGTCTGGATGAAGTGACAGCATATTGGGCATGCCATGCCCCTAGGCCCCAATTTTTAACCATAGTTTGGGTTTTCCCTTCACTCTTCCCCAGGGCTCTGCTTGGAATTCCTCTTTTGTTGGGACACCTGAGGTAGCAAACCTGAAAGAGACCTCCCATCACACAGATTGACGAAAAATATTTGGGACCGGGCCAAATCCACAAAGAGGGAGATTCGTCCATGGCCCATGAGGCCTCCCCATCTTCCACGGCCATCGTTGATACAATATCCAGAGACAAATGTCTGAACAAGCACCTCAGACTATCTCTTTCTTCATATCCTGAAGAATTCATCTCATGGTTTGTAGATTGGGCCTGCCATACCTACCTCCCACAACCTAAGATGAGTTTGTGTTATCAGACTTCTGTCCCCAAAGTCCTGGGCCACACACCCTCCAGGCTGGGGCCCCTGGAGCCACACATTAGGACTGTGACTACCCAATCCATGGGAAGAAGATTGAACCAGACAGGACACTAGGCCATAATCGGATCCATTGCTTTGGTTTACAGGCATGTCTACTCAAAACCCTGGAAACCAATACCAGCAAAGGGGGTTTCCTGAGTCACCCATCAGAACAAATCTCGTCTTCACAAGGAAACTTGTGCATGGGAGCTAGTCAAATACTTAGGAGAATACTTCAGGGTCCCGGTGCCACCCCCCCATTCCAAGGCCCTCATGGACAAAAACACACATTAGGCCCCATTCTCAGGAAAGTCCATTTCAACTCAGCCACCCCGGTTGCTCCCGCAGAGCCATCCATTCTAAACTGTCTTTGTGCTAGGAGAAAATTGGAATGCGAGGCGGGCTTCCCTGGCATCCATCCCCGAACAGTGCTCTGGAGTCATTCCATATGTGATGTCCTGGAGCTGCCCAACAGGTCTCAATTGTCCCGCACATGAATCCTTGAAGGGGGCATCCCACAACTCCCAACGTGGAAAAACCTCCATGGCCTTGAGATTCCGCACCGTTCATGAAGGGGCTGTCATGCACAGAAACTCCAACCTGAGCCAACGTCTGATCCTCACCGTGACATCAGATGCATGAGATATAGGTTCAGATCTGCAGGGGGTACCAGCTTCCCCTCGGCCTGAAGCCCAAGTCTAACTTGTGTTCTCAGACTTCTGTCCTCACACTCCTAGGCAAGAATCCCTCAAGTTTTGCAATTCTGGACCCACAAGGCAAGACTCTGCCTGACCTCTTCAAAAAATTTTATTGCCTAATGAGCTGCCCAGGCACCTTAAATGAGGATAAACCTAAACGGCACTCCACTGCACCCAAATTATATAGTCTAAGCTGGGCACTAATGCACTGTCTGTCACCACCTGAACCCGAACCTCCTGACCAACACCCAGGTAGATGACCTCATACTGAGCACATCAACATGCCATGGCCTAAGGTCGTCATCTCTTCCCAACTGTGGTTATCAGGCTTCAGAACCTAGACCTTATCTCCAACCACTGCCCAGGGTTGATAATGATGCAGAAAGCAGAACTCTTTCCCCATGGCAAGAAACCTTGTGATTGGCATGTTGTCCAAAGTTCAGTGTAGTTGAAACCAGTGTGGCCCATGAGGCCCCGCTCATGCTCGAGGGCCACATACTTCAGGTTCCCGGTCCCACCGCCCCATTCCAAGGCCCTCATGGACACAAACACACATTAGGCCCCATCCTCAGGAAAGACCATTTCAACTCAGCCACCCCGGTTGCTCCCGCAGAGCCATCCGATCTCCACTGTCTTGTTGCGAGGAGACAATTGGAAAGCGAGGTGGGCTTCCTTGGCATTCATCCTCGAACGGTGCTCTGGCGTCATTCCATATGGGAGGTCCTGGAGCTGCCCAACAGGTCTCAATTGTCCCGCAGAAGGAATCCTTGAAGGGGGCATCCCACAACTCCCAACGTGGGAGAAACTCCATGGCCTTGAGATTCTGCTCCATTCATGAAGGTGCAGTCATGGACAGAAACTCCAAACTGAGCCAACGTCTCATCCTCGCCGTGACTTCCGATGCATGAGATATTGGTTCAGATCTGCAGGGGGTACCTGCCGTGCCCACAGCCTGAAGTCCAAGTCTAGCTTGTCTTCTCAGAATTCTGTCCTCACACACCTGGCCCAGAAGCCCTCAACTCTGGCAATTCCTGACCCACAATGCAGCACTGACAGCCCTCTCGAAAAATATTTTGCCTAATGAGCCTACCAGGCACCTTAATGAGGATAAACCTACACGGCTCTGACTATACCCAAATTATATAGTCTAACCAGAACACTAATGCACTGTCTGACACAACCTGAGCCCGAACATCCTGACCAACACCCAGACAGCTGACCGCACACTGAGCACATCAGACCCGCCATGGCCTTAGGTCATCATCTCTTCCCAACTGCGGTTCAGGCTTCAGAACCTAGACTTTATATCCAACCTCTGCCCAGGGTTGAAAATGATGCAGAAATCAGAACTCCATCCCCATGGCAAGAGACCTTGTGATTGGCATGTTGTCCAAAGTTCAGTGTAGTTGAAACCAATGTGGCCAATGAGGCCCCGCCCAAGCTCGAGGGCCACATTGGTCACAAACACACATTCTGTCCCTCAGCCTAAGCCCAGTCCTCAAGTAAGGCCTATCAGCGGCTGGATGATGAGATAGCATATTGGGCCTGCCCTGCCCATAGGCCCCAATTTTTAACCATAGTTTGGGTTGTCCCTTCACTCTTTCCCAGGCCTCTGCTTAGGATTCATCTTTGGTTGGGACACCTGAGGTAACAAACCTGAAAGCAGACCTCCCATCCAACAGATTGACGAAAAACAATTGGGACCGGGCCAAATCCCAAGAGAGGAAGATTCATCCATGGCCCATGTGGCCTCCCCACATTCCACGGCAATCGTTGATACAAAATCCAGAGACAAAAGCCTGAGCAAGCGCCTCAGACTCGCTCTTTCTTCATATCCTGAAGAGTTCTTCCTACGGTTTGTAGATTGGGCCTGCCATACCTACGTCCCCAAACCTAAGCTAAGTTTGTGTTTTCAGAATTCTGTCCTCAAAGTCCTGGGCCACACACCCTCTAGGCTAGGGCCACTGGAGCCACACATGAGCACTGTGTGTACCCAATCTATGGGAATTCTGCCCATTCCATTGTCGAAAATCGCACAAATAAGGAGAACCCTCTATAGTCCCCGAGGCCATCCCAATTGTGTAAGTCTCCCAGGACAAACAAGGGCGGTCTCACACCAGCTGAGCATCTACCTCCACTCATACCACAGATGGATGTCCCCAGAGAAGAAAATTGAACCAGACAGGACGCTAGGCCATAAACGGATCCATTGCTTTGGTTTACAGGCATGTCTCCTCAAAAGCTTGGATTCCAATACCAGCGTAGGGGGTTTCCTGAGGCACCCATTAGAACAAATCTCATCTCCACAAGGAAACTTGCGCATGGGAGCTATGTCCAAATCTTAGGAGAATACTTCAGGGTCCCGGTGCCCCCGCCCCATTCCAAGGCCCTCATGGACACAAACACACCTTAGACCCCAACCTCAGAAAGTACATTACTTTTTTTTTTTAAGATTTTATTTATTTATTTGACAGTCATAGATCACAAGCAGGCATAGAGAGAGTAGGAAGCAGGCTCCCTGCTGAGCAGAGTGCCTGATGTGAGGCTCGATCCTAGGACTCTGAGATCATGACCTGAGTCGAAAGAAGTGGCTTAACACACTGAGCCACCCAGGAGCCCCACGAAAGTCCCATTCAACTCAGTCACACCGGTAGCTCCCGCAGAACCATCCAATCTAAACTGTCTTGGTGCTAGATGACTATTGGAATGCGAGGCGGGCTTTCCTGGCATCCATCCTCGAACGGTGCTCCAGAATCATTCCATATGGGATGTCGTGGAGCTGCCCAACAGGTCTGAAATGTCCCGCCGAAAACATCCTTGACGGGGGCATCCCACAACTTCCAACTTGGGAAAACCACCAAAGCCTTGATTTTCCGCTCCGTTCCTGAAGGGACAGTCATGCACAGAAACTCCAACATGAGCCAACGTCTAATCATCACCGTGACTTCAGAAGCATGAGATATTGGTTCAGTTTGGGTTGTCCCTTCACTCTTCCCCAGGGCTCTACTTTGGAATTCCTCTTTGGTTGGGACACCTGAGGTAACAAACCTGAAAGGTGACTTCCCATCCCACAGATTGACGAATAACAATGGGGACCGCGCCAAATCCACAGAGAGGAAGATTCATCCATGGCCCATGAGGCCTCCCCACATTCCACGGCCATCATTGATACAAAATCAAGAAATAGCCTGAGCAGGCGCCTCAGACTCGCACTTTCTTCATATCCTGAAGAGTTCTTTTCATGGTTTGTAGATTGGGCCTGCCATACCTACGTCCCAAACCTTGGCTGAGTTTGTGTTTTCAGTCTTCTGTCCTAGAAATCCTGGGCCACACACCCTCCAGGCTGGGCACCTGGAGCCACATATTAGGACTGTGCCTACACAATACATGGGAATTCTGCCCATTCCATTGTTCCAAATCGTACAAATTAGGAGAACCCTACAAAGTACCCGAGGACATCACAATTGTGTGGTCTCCGGGGACAAACAAGGGCCGTCTGACACCAGCTGACCATCTACCTCCACTCATACCATAGATATATGTCCTCAGAGAAGAAGATTGAACCAGACAGGACACTAGGCCATAATCGGATCCATTGCTTTGGTTTACAGGTATGTCTCCTCAAAAGCCTGGATTCCAATACAAGCATAGGGGTTTTCCTGAGGCACCCATGAGAACAATTCTCGTCTCCATGGGAATCTTGTGCATGTAAGCTATGTCAAAAGCTTAGGAGAATACTTCAGGGTCCCAGTGACACCGCCCATTCCAAGGTCCTCATGGACACAAACACACATTAGGCCCCATCCTCAGGAACGTCCATTTCAACTCAGCCACCCCGGTTGCTCCCGCAGAGCCATCCGATTTCAAATGTCTTGTTGCAAGGAGACAATTGGAATGCGAGGCGGGCTTCCTTGGCATCCATATTCGAACTGTGCTCTGGAGTCATTCCATATGGGAAGTCCTGGAGCTGCCCAAAAGTTCTCAATTGTCCCGCAGAAGAAATCCTGGAAAGGGGGATCCCACAAGTCCCAACGTGTTGAAAACCTCCATGGTCGTGAGATTCAGCCATGTTCATGAAGGTGCAGTCATGCACAGAAACTCCAAACTGAGCCAACGTCTGATCCTCGCCGTGACTTCAGATGCATGAGATATTGGTTCAGAAATTCAGGGGGTACCTGCCCTGCCCTCGGCCTGAAGCTCAAGTCTAGCTTGTGTTCTCAGACTTCTGTCCTCACACTACTGGCCCAGAATTCCTCAAGTTTGGCAATTCTGGACCCACAATGCAGCACTCTGCCTACCCTCTAGAAAAAAATATATTGCCTAATGAGGTGCCCAGGCATCTTAAAGGAGGATAAAACTACAAGGCACTCGACTGTACCCAAATTATACAGTCTAACCTGGGCACTAATGCACTGTCTGACACAACCTGAGCCCGAACTTGCTGACCAACACCCAGGCAGCTGACGGCACACTGAGCACATCAGACCTGCCATGGACTTAGGTCGTCATCTCTTCCCAACTGCGGTTTTCAGGATCAAGAACCTAGACCTTATCTCCAACCACTGCCCAGGTTTGAAAATGATGCAGAAAGCAGAACTCCTTCCCAATGGCAAGAAACCTTGTGATTGGCATGTTGTCCAAAGTTCAGTGTAGTTGAAACCAGTGTGGCCCATGAGGCCCCGCCCATGCTCGCGGGCCACATTGGTCACAAACACACATTGTGACCCTCAGCCTGAGCCCAGTCCTCAAGTAAGGCCTCTCAGTGGCTGGATGAAGAGACAGCATATGGGGCCTGCCATGCCACTAGGCCCCAATTTTTAACCATAGTTTGGGTTGTCCCTTCACTCTTCCCCAGGTCTCTGCTTTGGAATTCCTCTTTGGTTCGGACACCTGAGGTAACATACCTGAAGGCAACATCCCAGCCCACAGATTTACGAAAAACAATTGGGACCGGGCAAAATTCACAGAGAGGAAGATTCGTCCATGGCCCATGAGGC
>NW_028134987.1:0-110000 GCF_964662115.1 Mustela nivalis
TTGTATTTTTCCGTGCCATGACATCATCCTTTATCTTCATCTCTGTCTACTAGTTTAAAACTAGTTAAACAAATTCAACTATTTTTTAAAAAATATTTTATTTATTTATTTAAGAGCAAAAGCCAGAGAGAGAGAGTGAGAGAGAGAGAGAGAGCATGAGCAATATGGGGCTCGATGCCAGGACTCTTGAGATCATGATCTGAGACAAAGGCAGACACTTAACTGACTAAGCAAATGAGACTCCCACAAACTCAACAATTTTATAAAATTTTTATTTGTTGGGGTGCCTGGCTGGAACAGTCAGTAAAATATGTAAATCTTTATCTTGGGGTTGTACGTTTGAAATCCACCTTGGGTGTAGAGGTTTTATTTAAAAATAAAATCTTTAAAAATTTTTTTTCATTTTTTTATTTAAGCCATTGTATGGCAGTGTTGATCACTATATTGTACACCTGAAACTAATATTAACCTTATTTTAACTAACTGGAATTTAAATAAAAACTTTAAAAATAAAATAAAAATAATAATCATAAAAATAAAAAAGAGGAAAAATTATTTGGCAGGCAATTTTCTTAATTGCATTATTATTTATTATTATCATAGTCTGTGTGTGTCGGTGGGAAGTGGCTGGTATTACAGTGAGTTCCATATCTGTGTTACACTGAGTTCCATGTCTGTAGTCAGTCTTTTTTTTCTTTTAGTTTATTTTCAGGGATCCAAAATTCATTGTTTATGCACCACACCCAGTGCTTCCTGTAATAAATTCCCTCCTTAATACCCACCACTGGGCTCACCCAACCACCTGCCACCCTCCTCTTCAAAACCCTCAGTTTGTTTCTCAGAGTCCACAGTCTCTCATGGTTTGTCTCTCCCTCTGATTTCCTCCAGCACACTTCTCTCCATCTCCCAGTGTCCTCTACGTTATTCCTTATGTATTGATTCTTATAAGAACTTTTATTTCTTTCCCTATTCTGCTTTGCATATGCTTACCTTAGATGTTAAAATGTTATAAACCTCTCCTGCCTGGTCCATTTTCTCTCTCTTCTCTCATGATTTCTCATGCTCTCCCTGCCAACCCCACATGCCTTACAATATCTGGATATGACTAATTTCTTCCTGAGCTACTTTATTCTACTCTGCCATATGGTTGCCCTTCCCTCTTCTGTACCATAACTTCTATCCCCTGCATTTGTGCTTTAACAATACCTAATTCTTTTCACTGCATCTGTATCTTTGAGGTCAATACTCAGTAGTGCAATCGCTGGGTCATAGGCTAGCTCTATTTTACTGGAAAGAAGGGCCATATGCACCCCAGTGTTCATAGCAGCAATGTCCACTATAGCCATTCTGTTGAAAGAGCCAAGATCCCCTTCAACAGACAAACGGATAAAGAAGATGTGATCTATGGATACAATGGAATATCACTCAGCCATCAGAAAGGATGAATACCCAAATTTGCATCAACATGGATGGGACTGGAGGAGATTATGTTAAGTGAAATAAGTCAAGCAGTGAAAGTCAATCATCATATGGTTTCACTTATTTGTGGAATCTAAGGAATAGCATGGAGGACATTAGGAGAAGGAAAGGAAAAATGAAGTGGGGGGATTGGAAGGGGAAATGAAACATGAAAAACTATGGACTCCAAGAAACAAACTGAGGGTTTTAAAGATGAGAAGGATGTGGGGATGGGTGAGCCTGGTGATGGGTATTAAGGAGTGCACATATTGCATGGGGCACTGGGTGTTTTACACAAACAATGAATCATGGAACACTACGTCAAAAACTAATGATGTATTGTATGGTAACTAGCATAACAGAATTAAAAAAGAAAAAAAGGGGGACAATACCTAACACTCAATCTTTGCTAGTTTCTTGTTTACCTCCTTTTAAGAGTAAGCTCATTAGTGTTTTTTTTTGTTTGTTTGTTTGTTTTTGTCTCAACTAAAAGAAGAAAAATAATACACATTATTTTGAAAACTTTTTGAACAGTGTACAAACGTTAGTCAAGTCCACAATGTCTCATCTCTTCTTCCTCCTAACATGGCTAAGTTGAAAAACCCTTTATCTGGGAAAAGATCATTCTCCTGCCACCTTGTGTAAGATTTTGGCTTTAGCTTAGATTATCCTTTCTTTCCTTTTCTGAAAATAAGTTGAAAATATTAATAGCCTCAGTTTCTTCTTCCAAAATATGACTGCTTCTTTACCAAGTGCAAAAGCAACCCATTTTGACCATAGTAAACAGCTTGGACCTACTTTTTTTGGCTCACTGTTTTAGTGAGACAAGTGGAGTGAAGATGACACACCATTTCCAAATGTATTAATAATTGGTAGACCATACTTCTAAATTGAAGATTTGTTGCCATTAAACTACGACCAGACTCGCTATAATTACAGAGGTAAATTCTTTATATTTACTATATTTGAAATTACCATATAATACCAAAATAAAATTATGATTATGTGAAGAGTCTGTAATATTAAGAAGATGACTTTGAAATGATTGCTTATCTAAATGAAATTTCCCATTTTATAATCTTGTATAAGCTTCCGTTGTCATTTCCTATTTAAAATCTATTAGAAGGCACTCTTATTTTCCCTTAAGTGGGAAGTCAAATGTGGAACAAATTCATCCCAAAGGAACTGATTCTATATTCCACTGAAGACCAGGTGGCTTCCAAGTGGCATTTTGCCTCTTGCATATTGTTCATCTCCTACAACAAATGGGGGTATGCTCTTTAGTAAACTAATTCAACTCAATTAGAGGCATTGTCTTCAAGGGATAACATCATAGAGACTAGAATCAGAATCATACTTTTGGGAAAATTGGGCCCAGGATTTTTGTTTTGTTTTGTTTTGTTTTAAGATTTTATTTATTTATTTGACAGACAGAGACCACAAGTAGGCAAAGAGGCAGAGGGAAGGGGGAAGCAGGCTCCCTGCTGACCAGAGAGCCTGATGCAGAGCTCGATCCCAGGACCCTGAGATCATGGCCTGAGCCGAAGGCAGAGGCTTAACCCACTGAGCTACCCAGGTGCCCCTGGGCCCAGGTTTTGATGGCTTCTTTCCTCAATCTTATAAAACCTATGTGAACTCTACTGGATGCCAGAACTGCTTAAAAATATTTGGTCCCTTGTAATTTTAACCTTCCAGTATTCAATGCACCTGATCCATGTAATATCCTATAGTATTTTTGTCAAATGAAGACTCTCAAAGTGTGTTTCTTGGGAGACACTTTTCAATTGGTTGCTTACATTTCTGCATTTATTATTTGTTCTAGGCCATCCTTTGAAGATTGTTGTATTGAATAGACTTAGAAGACAGAAATAGTATCTTTTTTTTAACTTAACCTGTTGTGTTTGCAAATATTATCTGCCTCTGTTTTGATTCTTCTTGTGGGAACTGAGGCTCAGAACTGATATATAACTCCCACCCCTACACACACACACACACACACACACACAAAAAAAAATACTGTTAATATTCTGGCTACCTCTATTGCTGTGAATATTAAACTATATTATTTCTGAACCATGAGTCTGCGTCTTCTATCAACACCCAAGAAACTATGGCAGACTCATACACCAGCTTTCAAATAACGAAAAATAATCTCAGATGCTTTATATTTTTTGATAGTGTTACCTACTTCTGAACATATGACTGAACACATATAAAGCTGGAGCCCTGACCATTTAGAGCTTCTTCTGTGGAAGAACTATGCATTCACTAGTAAGCAAAAGTAGTTTCATCTTTTTTTTTTCCTCCTGGACACCATTTCCTCTCTCACACTGTTGCTCAAATTGGATGGAGTCTAAGGTCCTTTGAGGAAATTTTTATTTAGTGACTCAAAATAAAATAGGAAGAGTCTAAAGTGCTAAAAATAATTCTAGATAATAGGTATAAGATCATGCCAGAAAGGATAGTAATTTTATCTAACAACTGCCTGTTCACCCCTTATTTGTTCATTAACTAATCTCCAAATTCCTGACTAAATCCCTTTTGTAAGCCAGAATGTGAGCTAAAAACTGGGATTTTAAAAAATGTTCATTTGAAATCCAGTTAGTTAACATATATGGTTGTATTAGTTTCATGTGTACAATATAACATATAGCACTCAGTGCTCATCATGACAAGTGCTCTAATTAACCCCATCACTTATTTAATCCATCACTCCTTTCAGATCCCCTCAAGTAACCATCAGTTTGTTCTCCTTAATGAAATGTCTGTTTCTTGCTTTGTTTCTCTTTCTATGTCTTATTATTTCCCCTTTGCTTGTTTGTTTTGTTTCTTTTATTCCATATATGAGTAAAGGTATTTGTCTTTCTCTGACTGACTTATTTCACTTTTAGCATTATACTGTCTAGTTCCAACCATGTTATTGCAAATGGCAAGATTTCAGTCTTTTTTATGGCAGAATAATATTCCATTGTATATACATACCACTTATTCTTTATTTATTCATCAATTGATGGATACTTGGGCGCTTTCCATATCTTAGCTTTATAAATAATGCTGCTATAAACATAGGGGTGCTAGCATCCCTTTGAATAAGTTTTCTTATATTCATTGGGTAAATACACACCAACAGGATTGTTGGATCACAAAGGACTTCTATTTTTAAATTTTATGGAAATTCCATACTGTTTTCAAATATGGCTGTATCAGTTTGCATCACCACCAACAGTTCACAATTGTTACTTTTTCTTTTTTTTTTAAGATTTTATTCATTTGACAGAGAGAGATCACAAGTAGAGAGAGAGAGAGGAGGGAGCAGGCTCCATGCCTGGCAGAGAGCCTGATGAAGGGCTCGATACCAGGACCCTGAGATCATGACCTGAGCCCAAGGCAGAGGCTTAACACACGGAGCCACCCAGGCGCCCCCAGATGAAATACATTTCTGACTTAGAAACTTCAGATAGAATTATTTTGTCCATGATGACAACTGAAGAAAATGTGTCATCCCTAAACCTAACCTTAAACCCTACCAACACTGAAACCTAAGCTGACCTTAAAGCCCAAACTAGAACCCTGAATCCCAAACCTGGAATGGAACCCAAAGCCTGTACCTGAGCCCTGGATCCAAGCCCTGAACCAAGAACCCAAACCCTAAACCAGACCTCCAAGTCATGAAACCTGAACCCAAATCTCAGCATGAAGTCAAACCCCAAATTTGACCTTGAACTTTATCCCATAAGCCCTGAGTCTTAAAGCCTAAATCATAAACTTAAAGCCCTAAACTATAACTCTGTTCCCTTGTCCTTCACTCTAAATCCTCACCATAACACTAAACCCAAAGCCTGATTAGAACTCTGACTAAAACCTGAACCTGAACCCAAATTCAAACCCTTTACCACACTTTGCTTATGCACTTGCCATTGATGGATATTTGCAGTTTCTACCTCTTGATTTTTGTGAACATTGTTTGGGTTGGGGGCTAGGGTTAGGGTCTTGGATTAGGGTAGGGTCCAGGCTTGAGACCAAGTTGAGGTCAGAGTGTGGGTCCGCATCAGGGCCATGTTCAGTGACACTGTTTGGGTCAAGGACTGTTGTAATTCCACATTGTTTCCAATTCATTGTTCCTTAGCTATTTGGGGGGAAGTTGGGGGGTATTGGGCTCCATGCAGCTTGAATTTCCGGAATGAAATGGCGTCAGCTGGACCCCAGGAGGGAGCAGGACCTTCCACTGAAGGGTGAGCTCCCACAGTCCTGCACTGCCTTGCACCGCCTGCAGAGGGCGCCAGACCCCAGCTCCCGCCCTGAGCCCAGGCTGCACAGCCACAGTTGGGACCTGAGCCCTGCCTTTTCAGGACCCACTGTGGAGACTTCTGGAGAATGTGGGGCGCCTCCCACCCTGACAGGACAAGCTGAGGAGGGAGTGGCTCTGCATCCACACTGACCGGACCCGTTGTGGAGGACGCGCCCACACTGGCAGCAGTCCAACCTCCTAAGGACCAGACGCTGGAGGAGGTGAGGAGAAGTCCCTTAGTGGACTGTCAAGGGGTTCGTGGTCTCAGGACCCCAGAGAGAAAGGGCGCCCTGTGTAGACACTGGGGCTTCCGTCGTTTTGTGTGAGGAGACGTGGCCTCCTGCTGTGCTGTGCGCGGGGCTGTGGGGTCCCCACTTTCTGGGCTTGGGTGATCCTTGGTCCTTGTCTGTGTTTGTGTGCTCGCGGATTGGGTTCCTGGGGCTCCTCAGATGGTCTGCAGTCAGGGAGCGTCTGCCTTCTTTGGTGCTTGTGCTCTCCCCACCTCAGCCCTGCGGGGTCCTTCCCGTGTCCACACCCACTCCAGGCTTGCGCCGAGTCCGGAAATTCGGGAGCCAGAGTGAGGACTCTGTAGCCGGTTTTGGGGGAGAGTAGGTATTTTCCCAGTGTGGGTTCTTCCCTGAGCACAGTGCCTCCCCATCTCCGTGTGTACACCTCCCTGTCTGTCGTCATTGTTGCAGGGCTGTCACTTTCTTGGTTCAGGGGCCTCCTGGGTATCTTGCTATCTTGGATGCAGGTGTAAATGAGATCGTTCTCAGCAGTCTCTTTCTGATGGGTCCTTCGGAGCACCTAGGAGTGCCACTAATTTGTGCATATTGATTTTGTTCCTTGCAAGTTCTTGAATTTATTAGTTCGATTGGCCTTAAACTCAATCTGCCAGTTATTTGACCAGCAGCATGGGTTTAATTGGGAAGAGCAGAGAATGGCAGTCTGGGCTGAGCAAGCTAAGGTCCCATCACAGGCAAGTGCGAGAAACAAAGGAGAGGAACATTATTTCATGGAGGAGGAAGAAGTTGGGAAGGGTGCTTGAAGGAAAGTCCCTTGGAGAAAGGCAGGGTGATGGAGAATTCTCACCAGCTGAGCTGCAAAGCTCCTACAAAAAGTCAGGAGATGAACCTCCAGCTTCCCCTGTGGGGCCTAAAATTGGTGAGTCTCTCCTGTGGGGGATTGCAATGTGGGGTCTGTAATGGGCACTGAGCACCAGGCGCCCCCTTCCAGCCTCCCCTTCTGGCATCCCCAGTCCACTTTACTGGGGCTTCCCTTCCTGCTTTTGCACAGTTCTAACCAGCTTGTGGTGGAACGTTGTGGAAAAACTGAAATTCCAAATCCACTGCTTCTACTGCACCTGAGATACAGGGGCCCATGATTTAATCCTCCCACGAGTCTCTTGCTAGCCCCATCTGTCCGTTACTCATTTTGATAGTTGATATTACCAAAGTACTGTAATTCTAAAAATTTCTGAATTTGCTGTATTATTTCTTTTTAGGTATGAAGTTAACTTCCAATTATATGAATTTAATATTTTGGTCATTGTTTTCTAATTTTATTGCCTTATTCTTGGAAAATATAGCCTGATATTTAACTCTAGGAATTTATTGGCATATACTTCTGGCCTAAATAATGGCCTGTTTGTGTAAATGTTCAACTTATTCTTATATACTTACTGAAGACTCTTGTTTTGGGGTCAGGATGGCTACATTTATTAATAGATCAGGACTATTAGATTCTCTAAATTTTGATGTCTCTTAATTTAATCTAATTAAATTATCAGTTAATGAAAGAAGTTAAATTTTTTATGTACTACTGCATCTAAACTTATCAAAGTCTTTTGCTATAATTAGACAAGTATGTCATCCAGTTTTTATACCAAGTCTTACATTAAAAAAATCATACTATCTGAAATATTATTTATTTTTATTATTATTTATTTTTTTTAAAAGATTGTATTTATTGGGGTACCTGAGTTAAGTGTCTACCTATAGCTCAGGTCATAATACCCGGGTCCTGGGATAGAGCCCCGCAGGGGGTTCCCTGCTCAGTGGCGTGCTTCTCCCTCTCCCTCTGTTATTCCCTCTGCTGTGTGCATGTTTTTCTTTTCTCACTCTCTCTCAAATAAATAAGTAAAATTTAAAGATTATCTCTCTCAAATAAATAAGTCAAATTTTTTTTTCTCAATGGGAGGGAGAAGCAGACTCTCCACTGAGCAGGGAGCCTGATGCAGGGCTCAATACCAGGACCCTGGGATCATCACCTGAGCTGAAGGCAGACACTTGAACCGACTAAGTCACCCAGGCACTCCAGCTGTTTATTTATTTATTTATTTTTATTATGCATATGTTTTATCTCTCTTTTCTACAAGTCTTTTTTTTTGATCTTTTTACTTTTTTCATAAAACTGAATTATTTCAAGATGACTTGGTCATCCTCTTTTCCCCAACCTCAAAGATCATAGAGTATATTTTAACTGTTAAAATAATATTAGTATTTAAGTGCTGCCTACACAAATTAAGGCAAATTATCTGTGGTCTGTATTCCTGAAAATATTTTTTTTATTATGCCTTCCTATGCCAATGACATTTTATAAGGATCTAAATGTTTCCATTTGTGATTTTTTTTCAAGATAATAAAGCTATTACTTCATTCTTTTTTATATCTGATGTTATTTAAAAAATTTCTGTCAGTCTGATTCTTGTTTCTTTATTAATGAATTATTTTTTTTCTCTCTAACACTTGTGATTTTTTTTGTGTGTCTTTGGTATGTATGCCCTAGTTTGGGATTCATAGAGTCAACTCTAGTTATGAATATTTTCTTTCTTTTCTTGTATGTAAGTTTTAATCCAGTGTCTTGACTATTTTATGCTTGAGAAATAGATGTACATTAATATTCAAATATTTCTTTCCTTTTTCTTCTTTCATTTAAAAAAAGTCATTTATTTTATTTTATTTAAAAATATTTATTTATTTATTTGGAGTAGAGAGAGAGGGTCATGAAGAGTGGCTGATTATATACTTTCAATTTGGGAGGAGGTTAGGGATAGCACAAGCCTCCAAGGTATTTTATAAACAAGGTTTCCAGGACCTTGAGGGGGCTAGCTATTGTTAGGGAAAGGTCATTTATTACTATTTAGTAAAAACTCAGGGAAGAGACTCTTCTGATGTGTATCAGTGGGTATATGCTTGGGAGATGATTGCCAATGTATATCTTGAGAGCAGGGGTGGGGAGTAGAGATAAAGAAGTTTCCAAAGTAATTTTTACATGTGAAAGTAGATTTTCAGTATCCTGGGGGGAGGACTAAGAATGCTTTTTGCCCTGAGTGGATGTGTCCACATGGAAGCAGCTGAGTCCCCAGAGGAGCTTCAAGGACTTGTCAACAGGCTATGAGTAGTAAGGAAATCTAATTTCTTCTCTAGCTTTTGTTCCACACACATCACCTACATCTTACACCTCTTTTATATTGATAATTTTAATGCTTTGCTGGTATCCAGATGACTATATCCTTAAGTGACTTCTTATCTCTATTGAATCCATTACATATTCTATCCATTGTATTCTTAATTCAACTAGATTACATATATTTAATCTATTAGTACCACTAGGTTCTTATTCTTGTTTTTATTTCAAAATCTTTCCTTATTTCCTTACATTATTTATTGGGTATATTTTAAATCCCTGATATACTCACTTATTATATATAAGCTGTCAACCGTATTCTTATTTTGAGGTAGCTATATCTTTTTGGGTTTTAGGACATCATACCAACAATGCCAAATAATTTTCAGACAACAGCAGGATCTCCAAGAATTCAACTAAATTCTGACACTATCTACCTGAACATAGTGTAAGATTTCATCAGTTAAGGGATCAGTCCTCCAAGACTATCTCCAACCCCACCTCAGATGCCAGTCTCACTGTAGGCCCCAGGTTATTACCTGTGCTTGTGACTGAGCAACTACAGGTTGGAGGTCCCAGTGGCCTACTTCTTACGTTCTTTTAATTTGCTACAGGGACTCACAAAACTCAGAAAAATACTTACTTTATGTTTGCCAGCTTATTAAAAGATATAATAGAAGATTTAAATCAATAGATAGATAAAGAAGTGCACAGGGCAAGGTATGGAGAATGGGCACAGAGCTTCTATTACCTTCTGTAAGACTGCCACTCTTCCTGCCTTTTCATACATTTCACAAACTAAAAGCTTTCTGAACCCAGTCCTTTCAGCTTTTCTGTGGAGGCTTCATGACATAGTCATGACTGACTAAATCATTGTCATTTGCTGATCTAATCTCCAGATCCTCTTCCCTCCCCAGATAATCCTGTATTGGGAGGAAGGGGAGGCAAGTTGGGCAAAAAGTTGTGAAGGCTTTCACCAAGTGGTTGGTCCTTCAGGCAAACAGCCCTTGCCTTGAGTGAGGTCTGAAGGTCACTTCATTAACAGAACAAAACACACCTCTCTCACCCTTATCACAGGAAATCCCAAGAGTTTTAGGAGCTGTGAGTCAGTAGCCATGGTTGAAAACCAAATATTCAGATGACCAAAATATATTTCTTGTAAACCACTATATTACACTACATGCTTAAGTATTTAATTATGTGATCTTTTAAACTAATATTTTTCTAAGAGTATAAACTGTTCTGGCAGTAATCTGGATTGGGGAGTGATGTATTGCCAAATTTCTGTCGTTTTAGTCCAGGAAGTCAAAGAGAAAGAACAGGAGAGCCCCTTAGGGCAGGAAGTTCAAAGTAACAATGTTAACTACTACTACCTTTTCTTGATTTTTTTTTTTTAAACAAGCAAATCTTCTCTTCAGAGTTGCAGTTTAAAGCCAAGAACATGCAGAATTGGGAGAAAAAATAGTTAAATTTGGAGACTTGCAGAGGTAGAATCAGAGTAGTGAAAGCCATTACAGCAACTGAACTAACTGAGGTCAGTCTTTGGTGAATCACAGAAACAGGTGGAGTTGTCAAACAAAGGAATCTTTGTTTACAACATACAAGGAGATCACAGGGAATAAGTTCCAAAGCCTTGACTGTTTGAACAGGAGAGAGATTTTTATTTAGTATTTAAGATGAATACTCAGAAGGGAGAGTTTTATTATTCCGTGTATGGTTGGTCATAAGGTTGTGGATGCATGCACATCCACATATGTATTTGTGCAATATGTATTGCATGTTCACCTGAATGAAGCTTGTATTCCACCGAGGGCAGAAACTTCAACGGTAGAATAAAGCAGAGGTAACTGTTGGACAAGGGAAAGGGACTCTGCAGGCTTCAAGAGCAGATAGAAACTAGATGGGGTCTTGGGCTCATTTTCTGGGACAAGGAATGCAAGGCCTTGATTGCTTTTGAAATAGCACTAGGAGTTTTACCACTGATTTATTGTCTCAATAGCTTAGGCTTTTTCCTGGTCTGGTGGTGACTGTTAGTTTTCCCATTGCCTTGTTCCCTCAAAATCCTTAAGGAGTGAGGTTTTTGCATTTCTTTGTAAGAACATCCCAGGAAGTTTTGGAAGAAGTGTGCTTGGGCAAGTACACAGGTGGGGTATAGATCATTGAAAATAGCTGGGGACAAAAAATGACTTTTCTTATGTCAGGAAAACTATATGTCATCTTAATTTTCTGGGAACCTCTAATTCTTTCTGCTGATGTTACCAGCAGGCTTCTGAGATATTACTGATTGTTCTCTTGAACCTAAGGAAAAAGAAATGTAGAAAGCAAAAGACAAAACTTTAAAATCTATCCTCCAACTCATCAATTCACTGCAGCCACCTCTCTGTCTTTCCCTTTCTCTTTTTCTTTATCTTTCTCTCTCACTTTCTCTCTCACATACGCACAACACACACAAATCATCTTAAAACAATTTTTAATTTTCCCTATTCCATTTTAATATACTTGAGGCATGATCATTTTCTTAGTAAATACAAGAAAAAAAAATCTAGGATTCCATCATTCTGTGTGATTAAAGTATAGAGGAATTTACTTCTAATAGCACTTATAAAAACATATTTTATTTATGTAATATTATATAATCAGGTGCCTGCATTTTTCTTATTCTCTAACTAGTGTTATTTGGCAATTAATATTTTGTCAATCAATATTCCCCTATATCTGAATGTGTGGGCAGTGAGAGATGAGTTAGAGGCAAGGATGGTGAACACTCCCAACAACTGCAGACTACATATATCTTAAGCCATGATTTTCTTTGCAAAGGTCAACATTGATAATGTTCTAGTCATACCTCCGTGTACCAGGAAAGAAGTAGCATATTTCTTGAAAGACACAGCTATCAAAGCTCCATTGAGAAACTGTAAAGATGGACAAGCGATTTCCAAATTACATATCTGATAATGGACATCTACTCTGATTATTTAAATATGAATAAAAATAAAAAACCAAACAGAGTATCCAATTTTACATGTGAAGGAAATAATGGAAGAGACATGTCACCAAAAGTATATGGATGGCTTATAGGCACATGACAAATTTCTCAACATTTAGACATTAAAGAATTACAAATTAAAATCATAATGAGACATGCTTACATATCTATTAGAATGGCTAAAATTATAAAGGCTAATTGTACTTGGTCTGAGCTAGATTGAGAAGCAACAAAAAATCTAAACTGTTGTTGGCATATATCATGATACAACCACTTTGGAAAATAGTTTGAAAATTTTTTTAAATGCAAAATATGTTGCAGTTACAAAAATAGCCATTTTACTTCTAGGCATTTAACCAAGAGAAACAAGCCCTATGTTCATACAGGGACTTGTATATGAATTTCATAGCAGCTTTATTTTTAAGAATTGAAAACAGTGGAAATGTTCATCAATGTCCATCCATAGAGCAAAGAAAAATTATGATCTATTCATTAAAGAGATTACTATTCAACATCAAAATAAACTATTTACAATTGGAGATTCTCAAAGTAATGATGCTGAGAAAAGAAAAGCCAGGCAATGAATAGTATATACAGTGTCATTCCGTGACTATAAAAAATCTAGAAAATGCAAATTTATATATAGTCACAGTCATCAAATATATTGGTGTGATTTTAGTGCCTTCTTCTGTGATCCTATAGCTTCCTACACTTGTATCTCTGAGCATTTGTTACACCATGTGAAAATATGAACTCTTTCTCTTCATTCTGTCTTACTAGAATAAGAGTCCTTGAAATTTTATGGACAATTGAACTCTCAGTTATTAGCAGAAATTCTATCACACAGTAAGTTTCCAAATATAAAAGCCAGAGTTTTACAATGACTTCTAAGCTTTACATGATCTAGCCACTCATTTAACCTCTGTGACCTCTTTCCCTGCTACTCTTCAGTCACTCACAGTGGCCTCCTTGCTATTCCTCAGATATGCCAGGCATGATCCAACCTTATGGCCTTCAAGATAGCCAATTCCTTTGTCTGGAGTGACCTTATTGCTGATAGTTCTGGGCAAATTCATCACCTTTCCATACCTTTGTTCAATTGTCAGCTTCATTGTAACTACCCTGATCTTCCTATTAAAAATTTTAACTCCCCATCCCCTGCCTAGCAACCTTGATTTTTCTCACCCTGATCGAGTTTTTCTTTTTCCCCATTGTACTCATCCTTTTTGAATGCACTATGCAATTTTTATTAAGGTTTATAGCTTTGAATTGTCTCACCCATTAAAATAAAAGTTCTACAAAGCCAAGTATTTCATTTACCAGTGTAGTCTGAAGTAATATCTGCCATATAATAGTTCAGTAGACAACTGGTAAATTTCAAAATAAATTAATGTTGAGAATATACTGAATTTCACAAGTCATTCCAATATTTATTTCCAAAAAATAAACTATGTAAAACATACCTTAAATTTACTTTCAAAATATTTTATAGCATATAATGGACAATATACATAAGCCTTAAAGAAACAATCCTATAAATAACCATTTCATACCTACTTAAAAACTACATAATACCACACTCCTAGATCCTCTCTGAACGCTCTAAAATAACCCTAAAGGAAATACATTTTTAAAAATAACAGATTTTTTGTCAAATAATTTAATAAAATAAAAGTTTCATTCATCTATGTAGATCATAATAAATGTTTTTAATAAGCATGAAATTATAACTCTGAAGTGTGCTAATATGAAACCACCTGCTAAGGGTGAGAGAATAAAAATAAACATCATTTTTCCAAATAAGAGGAATTTATAACCTTTGAATCAAAGCATGTGGATTTGTTCAAACTGGCAATAAAGGAATATGGAGACACAAACCATAGAAAGTCATATTTTAGATTTCTAAAAGACTTCGAAGTGAAGAGTATACATTCACTTCTCACTTATTGCTCCTACATATTCATGAATTTGAGAGAAAATATAGGCCCTGTGTGTCTTAGCATCTAATGCGATATTTTTTGATATTTACATGCTTACACATAGTATGTGTTATAGTCTTCTCTTTTACATGCTGTAAAAAGGTTAACCCCTTTTCTGCAGAGATCTGAAAATGTGAAACAGTGCCTGAGTAGCTGAATTCATCTAATTCAAATTTCTTGCAGGTCTAAGACCTATTGTTTTTCACTTGACTGCCTCCTTTTTCATCTGTCAATTGGTTACAAATTCTGGTACTGAAGAGAATACATTGGGGCTGGTGGCTCAGTGTGTTAAAGCCTCTGCCTTCAGTTCAGGTCATGATCTCAGGATCCTGGGATCGAGCTCCACATCGGGACATAATGTAACGACAGATAGTTTATATGGGAGCCCTTTGGGTACTCTGGTGGATGAATGTTTTTAAATTAGTTTTTCATGGACATGGGGAGTTAGAGACGAGAAGGGAGGTGGGGGAAATTGGAAGGGGAGCTGAATCATGAGAGACTATGGACTCTGAAAAACAATCTGAGGGTTTTGAAGGGGCGGGGGATTTGGAGGTTGGGGTACCAGGTGTTGGGTATCATAGAGGGCACTGCTTGCATGGAGCACTGGGTGTGGTGCAAAAAGAATGAATACTGTTATGCTGAAAATAAATAAAAAATTAATTTAAAAAATATTAGTTTTTCGTAAACTACAAAAAAAAAAAAAAGAAAAGCGCTCCCATTTATAGCGTACACTTTATGGTTCACAAAGCACGTGCCAACAATAAAAATAATAATGGGTTACCGTTACACTTCATAGAAAAGGAGGTACAGGGAAATTGAATGAAAGGGAATAACAAAGTAGGTTCATAAGTCAATCTTCCTTGTAAAAAAATTAACCTGAAAGTGCGTTTCTGCCACCTCTCTCCTGTGTGACATTTTATCGATGGGAGATGGAAAATAAATGGTCTGGTTAACCTTTCCCTCCCCCTCAAAACCCATTATTTGAAAACACAAAAAGGGAAGTGAAGGGAGAAATCCTCCCACTCCCATTCCCACTCACCTCCATAGCCACCTCCTCTTCCAAGAACCTAGCAGACAAGGTGCCAAGAAGTGTTAGGTACCAGCAGTGGTCTCAGATCTCATTCAAGGATCATGGTGAAAGGCATTCAAAGAGATTGTGGGGGCACAGGGATCCAATTAAGGGGGACAAGTTTAAGGTTTGCCTGTTCCCCTAAAAACTAATGGCACTAGAGAAGATGACCTTTGGGAACTATAGCATAATGGATACAATGTGTAAAAAGCTTCAGTGAGTCATGGTGGGAAGAGGCCAAGAGGGCAGCAAACACAGTCTTAGATGATGTTATTAATAGCACTACAGGCTCTAGATTTCCTGTGGTGGTGTTCTTGGCAAGACCAGCCCGGCCAAAGTGGATACTCTCAACCTGGAACAGAGGGTCTTGGAGATGCCAGCACGTGAGGTATGATGAGAGGGTAAAATGATAGGAGGTGTCCTTTGGAAGGACTGACTCCTTGACTTTAAAAGGGAGAACCCAAATCTGTAGGTGAAATCTTTCTGGCTACAAAGAGGGCCAAGGCCTCCTAAGGTCAAGGTCTCCTCGTCACTTGCAAAGATGTCGAAGAACATATTCAGACATTTCAAAGATGTCCTCATATCATTGGTTCCCACTCTGGAATTCTATCAATAAGGTGAGAGTTCCTGTAGTTGAAAAAGAGATCTAAAAAGACTTCCCTTTCTCATGTAATTTCTGTAACCTCCAGGACACACCCACCTCCCCCTTCCAGCTCTGTAATGAAGCCACAGCTGGTGCCAATTTGTGGAACTCCTTAAAGGCTATTCTCCCTTATATACCCCGGGACCAAGTTCCCATGCTCCCTCACCCGATTTCCTGCACTCACCTCCCACCTGGTGTGTTCACACCTGCAAGTGCCTTTTACCAACCCCTTTGCCAAAAGGCAGCCAGAGTGACCTTTCAAAGACCTATCAGTTCCTGGCATTTGTCTCCATAGAAATCAGCACTGATCTTCTAACAAATTCTCAGTCCTCCAAAGGCACCCATAATCCTCCCATCAGTCTATTCATACCCCTCCAACTGACTGATGCCTGTTCTGCCCCATCTCTCTGCCCTTCAACCACACTGCCTCCTTCTTCCTGTGGAGACCTCTCATGGCACCTGCCTCCAAGCACAGGTGATTCCCATTGATGGGAAGACCCTCTTCTCTCCCACATCTACCCACTCCAGTTACTCCCACTTATTCGTGAGCTCACAAGCCCCATGGTACACACTCTCCATGCAGCCTGCTCTCTCTTTTCTAGCACTGGCCTCCGTTTCTAGCTGTGGTTGTGTCATGGATGTCCCTCCCCAGCCAGCCTCCAAGCTCTCTTTCCCTTTAGCTCCAACACCTGACACAGTGCCTGGCACGTAGTAAGCCCTGGCTAGCTTCTAAGAGCCTCACTGAGGGACTGAAAGCATTTTAAAAATGTCACCACGTAGGCTCCAAACTGTAGGCAGAAAAAGCTTTGCCTGGATTGACATTTTAGAGACGTATTGGTCAAGTTGGATGTGTTCACTGACTTTACCTTGTAAAATTTAAAAAAAAAAAAAAAGACCTCTGTATCGCTTCGCATCTACCAAAGGCGCATGTATACTCCTAGACCACGTTATGAGCTTAATGGAAGGAGACAAGATGTTTTCGCTAAGAAAATGTATAAGACTGTTGAGGTCAAGTGGGAGGAAACAGTCCGTTTGTTGGAGCATTGCTATCTTACTCTATCACAGCCACTCATAAAAATCTGACACGGGGTGAGTCAGAATTGTCTGTCGGAGATGAGTTAGATCAGGCTCATGTTCCTACAGACATGAAAGCCAGAAACGAAGAAGGAGGCTTTGAAAGCGTGGGTTGAGGAGGCCGTGTGGTTCACTGCGATGAGCTAAGTGCCCAGGGCCACCAGCAGACATGCTGGCCTGTATCCTTCCTTTGTTCTGGGGTCCCTCTTGCACCATGTGGTGAGGCTGGTGGCTGGGAGCAGCTCAGGACAGGACCCGGTGGCATCTTACCTCTCCCACCCTCCTGTGGGCTCCAGTGGGCTCCAGTAGGTCCCAAGGGACAGCCTGCCTTCCTTGAAAAGCCCAGTAGCACTGGGAGCAGAAACTGGGGCCAAAGAGTGAGCACCCTGTTTGACAAGCTGGACCAGCCACCTCTTCTTCAGATGCAGGGGGATCCCTGGCATGCTGACTCCTCCCTTCTCCCTTTCCCCTTTCCTCTCTTCCTCCCTCTTTCCTTCCCCTCTCTCCTTCCCTGGTGGTGCCCTTTCCCAATGCCCACTTCATCCCTTTTCCTTTCTACATACCTGTCTTCTAGAGTTTCTTCTCTTTCCTCCCCATTACTTCCCTTCATCTGAATCTCCTCTTTGGTCCCTTTGTCCCTGCTCTCTGCTCCTCCTCCCCTTCCCTGGCCCCTGTTCAGCTCCATACTGAATGCAGGCAGAGCTGGACTAACATGCTCACTTGCTAGCTCAGCCACCCTCCAGAGAAGTCACTCTTCGGTGGCCACCTTCCTGACCCCCTGGTCGCTTCTCCACTTGTTCAGATATTGCTCTGAAGTCTGAGGAGGACAGAGCGGGGCTGCCACAGAAGCAGGCCAGAGGAGAAACCAAACCATGTGTCCACACTGTCCCCCAGCACTGCTGCTCTGAGAGCTTTCAGAGTCCTCAACAGGGTTAGGATTTAGGGGCTTCTTCAGAACCGGGAGTGAAAACAACCATAGGTCAAAAGAAAAGCTATGGCACCCACAAAAAATAATAATCACAAATGAAAACTATGTTAACTCTGAGTCCCAAAGTCGAAAAATTGCCTTGAATCTGTCTCTAGAAAGCACCCAAGGCCTCACTCTCTGGGTTCTGGGTGCCCTGGAAATGGCAGGAGGCTCTGAAAAGCGCGTGGGGGTCCCGAACTATGGGGGCTAGCCTGCCCTCTGGCGGGGGGGGGGGTACCTCCTGTGGCGCTGTCCCGGCCTGACCCCCTGCGGACAGGGTGTGGCACAGCGTCTGGGGTGGTCCTGGTGCCCTGGGGTTGGCGGGAGGCTGGGGCCCAAACATCCCACGCCCAGCTCCTGGACCGCGTTTTCTGCTTCAGGTGAGGGCGCGTCGTGGTGTCACTTTACCTGTGAGCAGAGGGTCCTCCAGAGAAGCCATTGGGCGGGGAGGGGCAGCAGGCGGCGGGAACGGGAACAGGACACCACGGCCTCATGGGCTAGGCTGGAGCATGAGAGTGCAGGGGCAGCGAGTATGGTGGGTCCTGCAGTCCCGAATGGGCTGCAGCACAGCACCCTGGCGCTGCGCGCCCCTCCTTCCCGCCTGGGCAATTAGCAAAGCCCCTTCTCCCGGCCGCCCCCGACCCGCCCCCGCCCCCGCCCCCCTCCCTCCTGAGTCCTCTGAGAGCTCACTTCCAGCTTTGGAAATTAGCAAAGACCCTTCTCTACGCTGGCCCCACCCCCTCACTTCTGAGGCCGGAGCCCATGCTGGGGTGCGGGGCGAAGCCCTGGCATGCTGCTGCATTGCCAGCGCCTGCGCTGGGCAGCCTCCTAGCCTGGCTCCCTGAGCGGGTGTCCACGCGCAGCCTGACTGCCAAAAGATCATCAGTCCTAAACGCCGGCTGCACTCTTGGGTCAGTTTGCTGGCTTCCAGTTTGCGCTCAAAGCCAGGAACCAGCTTCCCCAACACAGGCCTGGGCTGAGATGCCTGCCTGGGATCTGTCTGAGCAGTCTCCTCCACTCCAGGCAGGGATGGCACTTCGACCTGGATGTTTGGGTTTTTGGTTTGTTTTTTTGGTCATTGGTTATTACATGACCTCCAGGGTAGGTGCTCCACAAAGGGAGTGAAAACAGGACGCCATATATAGCATACAGCCATTCTAGAAAAATAGCTTGGGGTTCTCTCGGGAACGCGGCATTGGTCCTTGCACTATGGTTTAATAGAAAAGGGATTATGCACCAAGTTACTTAAATGAGCATAGGTTGAAATCGTTTACTGAGAGTAAATATTTTAAATAGTTATATTTTAACTAAATCTATTATCAATCATAAATCTATTACACGAAGGTTACAGGCAATTTAAAAGCAAGTGCACTCTCTTCAGGGTTTTAAATAACCCCTGTCTGTCTTGGCACATGAAATGCAAAGATAGGAAATGGTTTGTAAAAGATCATATAATAGATTTTACTAATTCTATTTATTTGACAGACAGAGATCACAAGTAGGCAGAGAGGCAGGCAGAGAGAAAGATGGGGAAGCAGGCTCCCGGTCAAGCAGAGAGCCTGATGAAGGGCTCGATCCCAGGACCCTGAGATCATGACCTGAGCCCAAGGCAGAGGCTTAACACACAGAGCCACCCAGGCGCCCCCAGATGAAATACATTTCTGACTTAGAAACTTCAGATAGAATTATTTTGTCCATGATGGCAACTGAAAAAAATGTGTCATCCCTAAACCTAACCTTAAACCCTACCAACGCTGAAACCTAAGCTGACCTTAAAGCCCAAACTAGAACCCTGAATCCCAAACCTGGAATGGAACCCAAAGCCTGTACCTGAGCCCTGGATCCAAGCCCTGAACCAAGAACCCAAACCCTAAACCAGACCTCCAAGTCATGAAACCTGAACCCAAATCTCAGCATGAAGTCAAACCCCAAATTTGACCTTGAACTTTATCCCATAAGCCCTGAGTCTTAAAGCCCTAAACTATAACTCTGTTCCCTTGTCCTTCACTCTAAACCCTCACCCTAACACTAAACCCAAAGCCTGATCTAGAACTCTGACTAAAACCTGAACCTGTACCCAAATTCAAATGCTTCACCACACTTTGCATATGCACTTGCCATTGATGGATATTTGCAGTTTCTACCTTTTGATTCTTGTGAACATTGTTTGGGTTGGGGGCTAGGGTTAGGGTCTTGGATTAGGGTAGGGTCCAGGCTTGAGACCAAGTTGAGGTCAGAGTGTGGGTCTGCATCAGGGCCATGTTCAGTGACACTGTTTGGGTCAAGGACTGTTGTAATATCACATTGTTTCCAATTCATTGTTCCTTAGCTATTTGGGGGGAAGTTGGGGGGTATTGGGCTCCATGCAGCTTGAATTTCCGGAATGAAATGGCATCAGCTGGACCCGGGGAGGGAGCAGGACCTTCCACTGAAGGGTGAGCTCCCACAGTCCTGCACTGCCTTGCACCGCCTGCAGAGGGCGCCAGACCCCAGCTCCCGCCCTGAGCCCAGGCTGCACAGCCACAGCTGGGACCAGAGCCCCGCCTCTTCAGGACCCACTGTGGAGACTTCTGGAGAATGTGGGGCGCCTCCCACCCTGACAGGACAAGCTGAGGAGGGTGTGGCTCTGCATCCACACTGACCGGACCCGTTGTGGAGGACGCGCCCACACTGGCAGCAGTCCAACCTCCTAAGGACCAGATGCTGGAGGAGCTGAGGAGAAGCCGCCTGAGTGGACTGTCAAGGGGTTCGTGGTCTCAGGACCCCACAGAGGAAGGGCGCCCTGTGTAGACACTGGGGCTTCCGTCGTTTTGTGTGAGGAGACGTGGACTCCTGCTGTGCTGTGCGCGGGGCTGTGGGGTCCCCCCTTTCTGGGCTCGGGTGCTCCTAGGTCCTCATCTGTGTTTGTGTGCTCGCGGATTCGGTTCCTGGGGCTCCTCAGATGGTCTGAGGTCAGGGAGCGTCCGCCTGCTTCAGTGCTTGTGCTCTCCCCACCTCAGCCCTGCGGGGTCCTTCCCGTGTCCACACCCACTCCAGGCTTGCGCCGAGTCCGGAAATTCGGGAGCCAGAGTGAGGACTCTGTAGACGGTTTTGGGGAGAGTAGGTATTTTCCCAGTGTGGGTTCTACCCTGAGCACAGTGCCTCCCCTTCTCCGTGTGTACCCCTCCCTGTCTGTCGTCATTGTTGCAGGGCTGTCAGATGACAGGTCTGTCACCTTCTTGGTTCAGGGGCCTCCCGGGTATCTTGCTGTCTTGGATGCAGGTGTAAATGAGATCGTTCTCAGCAGTCTCTTTTTGATGGTTCCTTCTGAGCACGTAGGAGTGCCACTAATTTGTGCATATTGATTTTGTTCCTTGCAAGTTTTTGAATTTATTAGTTCAATTGGCCTTAAACTCAATCTGCCAGTTATTTGACCAGCAGCATGGGTTTAATTGGGAAGAGCAGAGAATGGCAGTCTGGGCTGAGCAAGCTAAGGTCCCATCACAGGCAAGTGCGAGAAACAAAGGAGAGGAACATTATTTCATGGAGGAGGAAGAAGTTGGGAAGGGTGCTTGAAGGAAAGTCCCTTGGAGAAAGGCAGGGTGATGGAGAATTCTCACCAGCTGAGCTGCAAAGCTCCTACAAAAAGTCAGGAGATGAACCTCCAGCTTCCCCTGTGGGGCCTAAAATTGGTGAGTCTCTCCTGTGGGGGATTGCAATGTGGGGTCTGTAATGGGCACTGAGCACCAGGCGCCCCCTTCCAGCCTCCCCTTCTGGCATCCCCAGTCCACTTTACTGGGGCTTCCCTTCCTGCTTTTGCACAGTTCTAACCAGTTTGTGGTGGAACGTTGTGGAAAAACTGAAATTCCAAATCCACTGCTTCTACTGCACCTGAGATACAGGGGCCCATGATTTAATTCTCCCACGAGTCTCTTGCTAACATGTGTCCTCTCCATGTTGGGTGACCTGGATTTGGGAGGGCTTGGCCTCCATCCCAAAGTCTGATGTTCTCTCTGCTTCCGTGTCATCGTGCTAACATGGATATTTGGAAGATTCATTTCCTCTGTGGTGATTTCAAAGTGCAGTCAGCTTGTTATAGCAGCACAAATACGTGCTGTCTCCACACTCAGATTCCCCAGCCGTCATTTCTTTACCACGTTTGCCACTTCACACGGGATGCTTCAGTGTGTTTGATCCCACACCAGGACAATGTCCTGCAGAACCACCACATAACCTGAAATGAGGAGATCATTACAGAACCCATCCAAGGGTTAGTGTTAGGAACCAGGGACGTGGCAGGGCTGATCTGAAGACCCCATGGAGAGCTGTCTGGGTGGCTGAGTTGACAGTGGAGGTGAGGGTGAGTGTCTGGCTCTGGCTTTGTGTCCAGGAGTCAGCTCTGTGTGGGTGTGTCCTTAGCTAGGCATGCAGATTTCTGCTCCTCTGAATCCTTTCCGGAGTTCCAAATGGCACAGTTTCCTTCTGGGCAGCAGGCTGAGTCCTCTGGGATTGCCCATGTGTCCCCAAATTGTAGGGCACCTACTGCAAGGCCTTTGGGGTCAGAATCTTGAAAAGCAAACCAAAGGTTATGGTTAGGGACCACAACATGGCAGGCCCGATCTGCCAGCACTCTGTCCATCTTTCTGGGGGAGGGGGCAGTCGAGGGATTTGTTCAGGTTGAGTGTCAAGCTCCAGGTTTGCATCCAGGGGCCTGCTGAATATGGGGCTGTCCAGAGGTAGGAATGCAGATTTCAGTTCCTCTGAATCCTTTCTGGAGTTCCAAATGGCATGGTTCCTTTCAGGGTGGCAGGGTTAGTCCTATGGTGTTCCTCACTGTCCCCAATCTCTGAGGCTTTGGAGCCAGGCCGTCGGGGACAGACAAACACAGGCTGGAGAGCTTTAATGTCAGAAATGTATTTTCGCACAGATCTGGAGGCCAGAAGTTCCAGATCAAGGTGCCAGCAAGGTTGGTCTCCAGTGAGCTTTTTCTTGTTGTTCTATAGATCACTACCTTTTCAACTGTGCCCTCAGATGACCTCTTCTCTGTGGGCCCCCAGAGGGGAGGTAGGGGGAGTGCTTTCATGTGTTTCACCCTTATGAGGACACCAGTCCTAGCAGATTAGGACTCCTGTGACCTCACCAAGCCTTCAGTACCTCCTTCTAGGTAGGCCCTATCTCCAGATGCAGTCACACTGGAGATTAGGAATTCTTCATATGACTTATGTGGGGACACAATTCAGTCCATAACAATTAGTACAGGAGAAAAGCCATGGAGAGAATTCTAGAGGAGTCACACGTTGATGTTATAAGGTAAGTGGGTATAAAAGAGCACCTCTGAAGTCCAATAGGTCATTAGAGCTAGAGGCTGACAGGAAAGTCCCGTACGTGCCACAGTTTTGAGTTTGATGCAAGCGCTACTCTGAAGGGAAGATATTTGGGAGGCCTTGGCCGACCACTACTTCCAGCCAGGGGTGATTCTGGAGGGAGTATCTCTCGGAGTGCTGCCTAGAATCAAGACTTTGGGGTTGGAAAAGTGCCACTTCCAAAGCTGGAGAAGGATGGTGCTGTAAGTTACTTGAAGAGTACTGTTCTGGGAGATAGGAGATCTGGGGTGTCTTCTTTGTTCTGCTGCTGACCAGATGTGAAAATGCAGATTAACTCCCTAACCATCTCAGTTCTACCACCATGTGCTGCTGTCATGTGTCCCAAGCCCCAGAGTTAGTTTGATCCATAAGCAGAAGCCGGTCTTTTAGTTCCCAATCTCTTAATCGGGCTGATCGTCACAATATATAGCGGACACGTGACAGCCACCGGGGAGAAGTAAGGGTTGTCTTCCCCTCAGGGAGAGTGGAAAAGCTCTAGGAGAGGGCATACCCGTAGACCAAAGGCAGCCAGTGCTGGGGAGTGGAGCCACGGGGAAGAGTGTGCTGATGACAGCCTTGTGGAGGGAGGGCAGAAAGAGCCACCACCATGACACTTGAGTTACAGATCGAGCTTGGGGATAGAGAAGGGATCAGGGCACGGTAGAGCAGCAGCTGGCAAAGTGATTCTGTTGAGCTTAAGCTCATAGTGCCTTAGCGAATTAGAATGGGAAATGCCTTGCTATTGTCTGTGACTCTGTGATTGTGTGAGTATGAGTGACAGAGTGGGGACAAAGAGAGAGGGAGAGAGAATACATTAAATTTTAAAGAAGGACAATAAGGGACGCCTGGGTAGCTTACTCAGTTAAGCATCTACCTTTGGTTCAGGTCATGATCCCAGGGTCCTGGGATTGGATCCCATACCAGGCTCTAGTGGGGGGCCTGCCTTCCCTCTGCCTGCAGCTCCCCTTGCTTGTGATCTCTCTCTTCCTCTGTAACAAATAATAGTAAAAAATAAACAAGGGCGATACGTTATGTTTACTTTTGTTTCTGATGCCAGACATGGGTTCAGAGGATTGAAGAGGGAGATCCAAGGAGCTAGCCTCTCAAGAGGAGTGAATACCTAGTCACTGGTAAGACCCCTGGTCCTGCAATACAATATGGCTCCTGTGATCTGGGTCCTGTTAAATGCCCCTCGCCATCCTTCACCCGATAGTTTGATTCTTCATTGCGTTCAGTGTGGGGAACTGGGAGAAGCTATGACACTTGGCCCTTTGTGGAGGAATGTTAGTAGTATAAATAGCAATAGTTATCAGTTCTGGAGCACTTCCATGACTCTGCTGCAGGCACTCTGCTGTGACCTGGGTTTATAGCAGTGAGATAAACATAGAAATAGATGTGGGCTCTGTTCCCAAGAATCTGAAACCCACTATTCTCCTTGTCCCCTTCCCATTCTGTCTTCTTCAGCCCTTGTGCAATCCCACCAAGCAGGAAGCTTGCTTCTCCCCTTCCCTCTCCTGCTCCCCCTGCTTGTGCTCTCATTCCCTCTCTCTGACATGTAAATAAATCAAATGTTTTAAAAAATTATAAAAAAGGCAAAACAAATAACCATTTTTGGAGAGTGATTTTCTGAATGCAGTTATGGGCAGTGCTGGGTACTGAAGAAGACGCTCTGCTGACCAGAGGAGTGGGGAAATTACAGAACAAATTCCACAGGTCATTGAATATATCACATTCATCACCCCACCCATAGCACTCATTAATCTCTAGCCCAGCCAATATGTTGGTTATAAAAATGAGCTTTCTCCAAACTGACAGGAAGTTCTCGTTTTAGCAATGTAAATCATTCTGATCTTTATCACTAATGTGATCTAATCCTGTCTAGTAAAGAAACTTGAGAGTTCTATATCTCTGTAAGCATTTAAGAAAAACAATGGACTCTACTCTAATTACTTTTTAACTAACTTGACTTGCCAAAGGAAGGAGAAAGTAAATATCAGAAATCTTACCACTAAGCACAAGTTGCAAGTTATACCTGCCAAAATGTGGTTCAAAATATAAGTAACCAGTCTCCTTAGAAGCCTTTTACCTTCTTATATCTGTTATGTTGGGTAAATGAGTAGTTACTAGAATACAGCTGGCTCAGTGATCACAATTCAGCTTACCCTCAGAAATATAAATAGATTACATGTTTAGCCCGGTAACTGGACACTGATATAGAATTATTCACTGGCTGATTCCTAGATCAGAAACCACAAAAAATTTTTCTTTTTTATGGAAGTATGGCTGTTACAATAGTCTCACCTGTACCTCATAGTGATTGACTTAACTACTCTATACGTTACAACTCTAGATGTAACATTTTAATAAAACAACAATATCTTTGATGGTATCATGGAAATGTAAGTGCCTTGTGCACTTTTCTTAATGTGTATAATTACCTAAACATCATAGTAAGTAAATCAAGGCCATTGTCAAGCTTCCGTCAAGGAGAGTCCTTAACTAGAGGGATTTCCCATTGCTCTCAGGATGATAACCTCTGAGTTACAGGTTCCGTTAGTTGGCCACACACATTTGGAGCCTTGTGGACTTTCTGACAGCTGAGCAGCATATCTGTTTCAAGCATTGTGATCCCTGTTCTTACTGCAAGAGTGACAGTTGTCACTTTTCCTTTGACCCCTGTCTTTAGGAAAGTGTCTGACTCAGAAAGTCGAGTCAGTACCCCCCAAAAATATTTTCAGGAGAACCACCTCAAAGATGATCACCTGAGATACTGTCAAGAAAAAAAAAAACTGAAATTCTAAGCAACATCCATAAAAAGTATTTTCATGTTGATAAGGAAAGATTTTCCCCTAAATACCAGAGAGGCTCCATGAAAGTGAGATTTTTACCTATTTTGTTCACCGTGTCACCAGTCCCTAGAAGAGCGCCTAAGACATCACTCAAGATTAGGTTGCTTTGAATGAATCAAATGAATGAATGAACTGTAGCCTTTGATAGTGAGGTAGTTTATGGTCCTTAGGCAAGAGATGTGATTTGTGTTGGGATTTCAAGAATGGGAGGTGCCGAAGAGAAAATTGAGAAGCTAAATGTGAAAATATGCAATTTACTGACTGGAGTAGTTCTGAATATATTTCAAACATAATTAAACTATGGCTGTGGGTCTATATGCGTTTTCATAATTTTCCCTTGAAAATGTGAGGCATACAGATGTCATCTCCAATGAATTCTCCTTGTCCGTATACAGAATCACCAAAAAAAAAAAAAAAAAAAAAGGCATTCTGACAGTCTTCAGACCATCCACTCCAGGATTGTGACTCTTTCTTCTCCATGTTCTTTCTGACATCATGGACTTTCAGGTTGACCTCTCTCATCTTGGGTCCCACTCTCATTAGCTGTAGAAGTCATGCGATGTTTGTGATGTGAGGGTGGCAATACTCTCTGACTTTTGGTTACAATATGTCTTTGAAAGCCAGTGTTTATTCTGCTTTTACAGCATTTCTCCATTTGAATTGGCCACCTTTTAAGTGGTCATTAGCCACATGTGGCTACTAGCCATGGGACTTGGACAGCAGAGGTGTGGAAAGTCCGCACATTCTTCCACTCAAAGGATATTGTGAGTTATGCTACATCTTTTTTTTTGAAGTGCCTTTTTTAGATATTTAAATTCAATTAGCCATTAGATAGTACATCATTGGTTTCAGAGAATTCAGTAACTCATCAGTTGTGGATAACCCTTGGTGCTCATCACATCACGTGTCCTCCTTAATGCCTATCACCCAGTTTCTCCATGTCTCCCACTCCCCTCCCCCCCAGCAACTCTCAGTGTGTTTCCTATAGTTAAAGGTGCCTCATGGCTTGTCTCCCTTTCTGATGACTCCCATTCAGATTTCCCTCCCTTCCCTCTGATCCTCTGTACTACATCTTAATCTCAACAGTCAAGCAGTGGTAGTAATTCAGTCATGGAGTCATGCATATTCTAAATCTGATGAGGTGGATTCCCATACTGCCTTTGTCTCTTCTAGAGCGCT
Source organism: Mustela nivalis (assembly GCF_964662115.1). NCBI lineage: Eukaryota > Metazoa > Chordata > Mammalia > Carnivora > Mustelidae > Mustela > Mustela nivalis. The sequence goes on from NW_028134987.1 coordinate 27,243, forward strand.
TACATTTGTTATATTATTGCTGCTGCGTTCATGTTTCTCGTTCACTGAATGTCTGATAAAAGAATTAGTAAAATGTGTGACTGCAGAAAATACAATGGTCATGGATGATGAAGATTTTCTCCTTGACCAGACTCGAGTCAAGTTCCTCTGAGTCCTCTTTCTGTCTAGCCTTGACCTTAGGCTCCGCCCACTTAGCCCAGTTTTAGCAAGAAATCTGCTTGGTCATTTTTCAGCAATCTTCTATCCTACTCTTGATATCTGATCAAATTCCTTATCTCTCACCCCTGGTATCTTACCACTTTTTTTTTTTTTTTAAGATTTATTTATTTTGACAGAGAGAGAGCCTGAGCAGGGGGAATAGCAGAGGGAGAGAGAGAACCAGACTCCCCACTGAGCAGCAAGCCCAATGCCAGGCTTGATCCTGGGATCAGATCATGACCAAGCCAAAGCCAGAGATTTAACCAACTAAGCCACCCAGGTGCTTCAGTATCTATAACCCTTAATATCTGATCCAATCCCTTATTCCCAGGGCACCTGGTTGGTGCAGCTGGTTGAACGTTTGACTCTTGGTTTCTACTCTGGTCATGATCTCACGGTCCTGAGATTAAGCCTCACCTCAGGCTCTATGCTCAGTGAAGAGTCTGATTAAAATTCTCTTTCCCTCTCCCTCTACCCCTACCCCTGCTCCCTCTCTCTAAAATGTATTAATAAGTCTTTTAAAAAATTCCTTATCCCCTGATCTCAATAGTTTATGACCCTAGCCTTCCTTCAACAATATTACTGTCCAGATGGTTTAGCCAGAATCCCTTCATCCTTACCCTTGATGTTCCATCTTAATTTTACATTCAGTGATCCCCACCATGCTCTTTAGCTGTAAATCTCCATTTGTCTGAGCTGAGCCAGATTTCTCTCCCATACTATACAATAAAATCTCATCATAGTAGCATCCCTTGAATAAAATCTTCCTTACTCTCTTTAATGGGTGTCACAATATTTTTTTTTTCTTTAACAGTCAGGAGGGTGCTAATGGAGTACCATGACAAAAGGCCTAACTTCCTATAATGGACATTTCCTTGGTTTACCTGACAAATACTCTTTCTCTCTTCTAAGGAAAATTTCCGGTTCTCAGTATAACTGCCAACTGGCCCAGGGGTGGACAAGTGAGGCAGATGAGACCAAAATGAAAATTCTGTTGAGACACTGGACCTTGAGGATTCAAGCCAAGGACATAAAAGTGTTGGTACTCCATTATTCTGATGGTCCGTTAACTCTTGCTTTTTTGGTTCCTGTGTCTATCACTGCCCCTGCCTTTTTGAAGATAATGACCATTCATCTGAGTACACGGTTCACAGAATCCCTTTGCAGTGGCCCATGCGGGCCAAGGTAGTAGAGCATAATAGATCTCTGTAAGTTTTTAAAAAATGTCTTTGTCCCTGTTGCCCATGGCCATTAAAGACCAAAGGTCGGGGGTAGGGGGATATTGGAAAAGGTGAAGTTATAGTTACTCACTGATTTTTTGATTGGTAGAGAGAAAGCAACACCTACATACAGGGCCAGTGGGTGAGTGGAGGAAACATCTTTGGCTCTAGGAGGAATGGGGGAAGGAGAAATATTAATAATCTTTGTCTTTGGAACTGCCCCTGAAGACTTCCCCACACAGGAAAATGACCTAGCGTGACTCTCCTAAACTTCGGCAAGCCCCTTAAATTTAACTGACTTCTAGATCTGATACTCCCTGCTGGATAACTCTGATCATTATTGGATTGTTACTTATTTTATTTTAAAATTATTTTTAAAGAAAATTTTAATCTAAATACAATTAATTAACATATAATACTAGTTTCAGACATACAGGTTAGTGATTCATCAGTCTTTTGTAACACCCAGTGCTCACTGTATCACATGCCTTCCTTAATGTCCATCACCCAGTTACCCCATCCACCCATCCCTCTCCCCTCCAAGAACCCTCAGTTTGTTTACTGTGATTAAGAGTCTCTTCTGAGGGGTACCTGGCTGGCTCAGTGGGTTAAAGCCTCTGCCTTCAACTCAGGTTATGATCTCAGGGTCCTGGGATCGAGCCCCACATCAGGCTCTCTGCTCCCTGGGGAGTCTGCATCCTCCTCTCTCGCTCTTCCTGCCTCTCTGCCTACTTGTGATCTCTGTTTGTCAAATAAGTAAATAAAAATCTTTTTTTTTAAAGTCTCTTCTGGTTTGTCTCCCTCTTTGACTTCATCTTGTTTTATTTTTTTCCTTTACTCCCCTATGATTCTGGTTTGTTTCTTGAACTCCACATATGAGTGAGATCATATGATAATTGTCTTTCTCTGACTGACTTATTTCGCTTGGCATAATACCCTCTACTTTCACCCCTGTCATTGCAAATAATTGCCATTTATTTTAACTCGACAGAGAAGGCCACTAGAAACAGCAGGTGATGGCCCCAGCTCCTGTTCCTCCATGCAGAACATCTGTCAACACCTGTGGACATCTTTTCCTCCCCCCATTCCTATGAATGTTGCTCAGTTGTTACATGGCATGGACAAATGCTGTTGGCTGGTGGCATGGACACACTGGACAAGCTTGGCCTTCGGTAAAACAAAGACTGGCTTCAATTACTCAAACTGAAACAGGAATGCTTGGATGAACAAGCCTGCCAGGAAGTCCCACTGGAGGTACTCAACCTGTGCCCCTTCCCTCCTTGGACCAAGAACCTGAACTTGAGAGATGAATGGCTTATCCAAGGTTATGGCAAGGTTACACAGAGCTGAAACTAGACACAGGTGTACATGCCTATTGATCAAGGCTGGCTGAGAAATCGAACTGCCTCAAATCTTGATTCTTTTTGCCACTTCTTATTCTCTGACCCTGTTTTTCATAGATTAGGATGTAGGAATAATAAAAATATCAGCTAATGGGGTATCCTGACTTTTTGATCTTTTAGTTCTTGTCAGACATTTACCATAATGCTTAGCACATGGATATGTGTGTGCACACACGTGCACATGCATGACACTCAAAAAATTGTTCCCTGATATTAACTTTATCAGTGCACTTTGCATCCACCACCAATTGGCTGTTTTGTCACAAACTGATTAAAGCAGAACTGTCAAGTGAGGAACTTCAAAGCCAAAGCATTAAGTGCTTTGAAAAACCAGCACCTGGGAGGATTTGTCTCAGCATCTGTGATTAGAAGGCAGCAAAAAGAGACTTTGGGGACACAGTTCACCCCTTCATGAAGCAGCCATTCAGAACTTTCTCCGAAGGGCTAATGCCTAATCTTCCAAAGACCAGCAAGAACAAGCTTATGGTCTGTTAAAATCAGATTTTTAAAAGATTTTTATTTATTTATTTGAGAGAGAGAGAGAGAGAGAGAGAGAGAGCATGAGAGGGGAGAAGGTCAGAGGGAGAAGCGGACTCCCCATGAAGCTGGGAGCCTGATGCAGTCCTTGATCCTGGGACTCCAGAATCAAAATCAGTTTGATTGACTCAATACAGTCAGGGAGGACAGTCCTCAGGAGTCACAGAATGCTGGTTGCCATGAGGGAGGAGTCTTTTACAAAGTCTGGGCTCTCACAGAAGGAGTCTGAAGCACGTGTATGGAAAGCAGAGGTCAGTTCTGGATTAGAAGCTCTTTCTGAGGGGAAATGAGTAGAAGCAGGGATTAACCAGGACTTGGGCTCTGCTTTATTCAGTTCAAGTTGCTGCAACAAATGATGACAGACTGGGTGGCTGAAACAGCAAAACATGTACTATTCCTTGCAGTTCTAGAGACTGAGAAGTCCAAAAGCAAGATCCTGGGAGATCTGATATCTAGCAAGAGACTGCTTCATTATCTACAAATGCCCATATTTCTGTTGTAGACTTGCATGGATGACAGCTGGCAGAACAATCTCTCAGGTCGTTTCTCAGAAGTGCTTTTATCTCATTCACAAGTGTTCCAATCTCATGACCTCACCACCTCTCAAAGCCCATACCTCCTGATGGCACTCCTTGAGGGTCAGGGCTTCAACATCTGAATTGGGACAAGACACAAACATTCAGTCCATTAGCAAGTGTTGTCATGAGGACAGCATAGCTTATCAACTGGGTATCCCCAGGAATCCATGGGACTAGCAAAGCAGAATCTGGGGGTGTCACTGGTAGGAAAGCAGGAGGTCCCCAAGAGACAGTCCTCATAGCATTTTACAGAGACAGCAGGACCCTTGAGAAACAATAGTTTCCGTGACCCATACACCAGCCTTTATCTATGCCTGTCCTCCCTGCTGGATTCACAGCAAGCCTACTTCTTTCTTTTCCAGTACAAATGGATTTCCACTCTCTGAATCCTGATGAATTTTTGCTCTTTTGCAGTTAGTAGGTTGTCCCTCAGGATTCTGCATGTCTGGATTTGCAATCGTGGAAACTGCCAAAGGTCTAGGGACCTGCATGGCAGAACCCGGCCTCTACCACTATTGCCCAAGGTAGGGACTCTGGTCCCTTGAGTGTCCTGTGCTGCTGTCAAAGGTCTGTGTGCATTGGCTTATTGTTTTTTTTTTTAATGTAATTGCTTATACGTGTGTTTCATCATGCTCAAGTGGCCTTTCTGTGAAAAAGTGGCCAAGCTACACCTAGAAGTCACTGAAGAAAGTTCTAAGAACTCCTGGTTAGTATGAGGCTAGAGAGAGAGAGAAAGAGAGAAAAGAAATCTGCCTCTCTGCATTTTGCAAGTCCCTGGGCAAAATCTGTTGGCTGTGCACTCCTCACACGAAGATTCCAGGCAGGGAGACCCTCCTGAGCCTCATCTCCCTGAGTTCCTCTTCCAGAAGCAATCCCTAGTTTGAGACCAGGGTTAGCGAAAATAGAGCAGCAAAGCAGGGTCCAGAAGGAAGGACTGCCACAGACCATGGAGCACCAGGGGGACAGGCTGGTACCTCCTCACGGTTGGGGTACAAATGGGCTCAGCTCAGCAGGTATAGGGGTGCCCTTGGCCCCTCTGGTGGGCTTTGCAGTGCCCCAATCTCAGGAAGAAAAAAGGCTGGCTCAGGTGACATATTTTTGACTGGGAAGGAGCTGACAGCAATGGAAATAAACAAGTAGGGAATGATGTTGTAAAGTTGGAGGGTTTGTCCTTTATATCTCAGCTTTCTCTCCTATCTTCCCTTGCTCTGTAGTGTGTTATCAAAGAAGTTTTTGGCATGATATTCCTGTTCACTGATTAACTCTTGAGCTGTGTCTTTTCTGCTGTTCAGCTCATCTGGTGAATTCTTTTACTGTAAAAAGTATCTTGCCCTTGCAAGGGCAATGGCAAGACCTGAGAAATCCCAGAGATTTCAGCTTGCCACCCAGAAGGAAACCAGGCTATTTGGAATGCTGGAAAGGAATCAGAGTAGGGGAAATCGTCTTGGACATCTGAGACCACCCCCACATTCAGCGGTCCACTGGACACAAACCCAGACCTTGATACTGATCCTGAACCATGCTCTCAACTCAGACCCCTGTGATCCTCGCCACAGTGCTTTCAGATCAGTGCAGCCATGCCCATAGGCACAAACTCTTAAGCCTAGATTCTGTCCCCGACGGCCTGGCTCCAAATCCTCAGAGATTGGGGACAGTGAGGAACACCATAGGACTCACCCTGCCACCCTGAAAGGAACCATGCCATTTGGAACTCCAGAAAGGATTCAGAGGAACTGAAATCTGCATTCCTACCTCTGGACACCCCCATATTCAGCAGGCCCCTGGATGCAAACCTGGAGCTTGACACTCACCCTGAACAAATCCCTCGACTGCTTCCTCCCCCAGAAAGATGGACAGAGTGCTGGCAGATCGGGCCTGCCATGTGGTGGGCCCTAACCATAACCTTTAGTTTGGTTCGGTTCTCAGGATTGTGACCCCAAAGGCCTTGCAGTAGGTGCCCTACAATTTGGGGACACATGGGCAATCCCAGAGGACTCAGCCTGCTGCCCAGAAGGAAACTGTGCCATTTGGAACTCCAGAAAGGATTCAGAGGAGCAGAAATCTGCATGCCTAGCTGAGGACACACCCACACAGAGCTGACTCCTGGACACAAAGCCAGAGCCAGACACTCACCCTCACCTCCACTGTCAACTCAGCCAACCTGACAGCTCTCCATGGGGTCTTCAGGTCAGTCCTGCCATGTCCCTGGTTCCTAACACTAACCCTTGGATGGGTTCTGTAATGATCTCCTCATTTCAGGTTATGTGGTGGTTCTGCAGGACATTGTCCTGGTGTGGGATCAAACACACTGAAGCATCCCGTGTGAAGTGGCAAACGTGGTAAAGAAATGACGGCTGGGGAATCTGAGTGTGGAGACAGCACGTATTTGTGCTGCTATAACAAGCTGACTGCACTTTGAAATCACCACAGAGGAAATGAATCTTCCAAACAACCATGTTAGCACGACGACACGGAAGCAGAGAGAACATCAGACTTTGGGATGGAGTCCAAGCCCTCCCAGATCCAGGTCACCCAACATGGAGAGGACACATGTTAGCAAGAGACTCGTGGGAGAATTAAATCATGGGCCCCTGTATCACAGGTGCAGTAGAAGCAGTGGATTTGGAATTTCAGTTTTTCCACAACGTTCCACCACAAGCTGGTTAGAACTGTGCAAAAGCAGGAAGGGAAGCCCCAGTAAAGTGGACTGGGGATGCCAGAAGGGGAGGCTGGAAGGGGGCGCTTGCTGCTCTGTGCCCTTTACAGACTCCACATTGCAATTCCCCACAGGAGAGACTCACCAATTCCAGGCCCCACACGGGAAGCTGGAGGTTCATCTCCTGACTTTTTGTAGGAGCTTTGCAGCTCAGCTGGTGAGAATTCTCCATCACCCTGCCTTTCTCCAAGGGACTTTCCTTCAAGCACCCTTCCCAACTTCTTCCTCCTCCATGAAATAATGTTCCTCTCCTTTGTTTCTCGCACTTGCCTGTGATGGGACCTTAGCTTGCTCAGCCCAGACTGCCATTCTCTGCTCTTCCCAATTAAACCCAAGCTGCTGGTCAAATAACTGGCAGATTGAGTTTAAGGCCAATCGAACAAATAAATTCAAGATCTTGCAAGGAACAAAATCAATATGCACAAATTAGTGGCACTCCTAGGTGCTCGGAAGGAACCATCAAAAAGAGACTGCGGAGAACGATCTCATTTACACCTGCATCCAAGACAGCAAGATACCCGGGAGGCCCCTGAACCAAGAAGGTGACAGACCTGTCATCTGACAGCCCTGCAACAATGACGACAGACAGGGAGGGGTACACACGGAGCTGGGGAGGCACTGTGCTCAGGGTAGAACCCACACTGGGAAAATACCTACTCTCCCCAAAACCGTCTACAGAGTCCTCACTCTGGCTCCCGAATTTCTGGACTCGGCGCAAGCCTGGAGTGGGTGTGGACACGGGAAGGACCCCGCAGGGCTGAGGTGGGGAGAGCACAAACACCGAAGAAGGCTGATGCTCCCTGACTGCAGACCATCTGAGGAGCCCCAGGAACCGAATCCGCGAGCACACAAACACAGACGAGGACCGAGGAGCACCCGAGCCCAGAAAGGGGGGAACCCACAGCCCCGTGCACAGCACAGCAGGAGGCCACGTCTCCTCACACAAAACGACGGAAGCCCCAGTGTCTACACAGGGCGCCCTTCCTCTGTGGGGTCCTGAGACCACGAAACCCTTGACAGTGCACTCAGGCGGCTTCTCCTCAGCTCCTCCAGCATCTGGTCCTTAGGAGGTTGGACTGCTGCCAGTGTGGGCGCGTCCTCCACAACGGGTCCGGTCAGTGTGGATGCAGAGCCACACCCTCCTCAGCTTGTCCTGTCAGGGTGGGAGGCGCCCCACATTCTCCAGAAGTCTCCACAGTGGGTCCTGAAGAGGCGGGGCTCTGGTCCCAGCTGTGGCTGTGCAGCCTGGGCTCAGGGCGGGAGCTGGGGTCTGGCGCCCTCTACAGGCGGTGCAAGGCAGTGCAGGACTGTGGGAGCTCACCCTTCAGTGGAAGGTCCTGCTCCCTCCCCGGGTCCAGCTGATGCCATTTCATTCCGGAAATTCAAGCTGCATGGAGCCCAATACCCCTCAACTTCCCCCCAAATAGCTAAGGAACAATGAATTGGAAACAATGTGGAATTACAACAGTCCTTGACCCAAACTGTGTCACTGAACATGGCCCTGATGCAGACCCACACTCTGACCTCAACTTGGTCTCAAGCCTGGACCCTACCCTAATCCAACACCCTAACCCTAGCCCCCAACCCAAACAATGTTCACAAGAATCAAAAGGTAGAAACTGCAAATATCCATCAATGGCAAGTGCATATGCAAAGTGTGGTGAAGGGTTTGAATTTGGGTTCAGGTTCAGGTTTTAGTCAGAGTTCTAGATCAGGCTTTGGGTTTAGTGTTAGGGTGAGGGTTTAGAGTGAAGGACAAGGGAACAGAGTTATAGTTTAGGGCTTTAAGTTTATGATTTAGGCTTTAAGACTCAGGGCTTATGGGATAAAGTTCAAGGTCAAATTTGGGGTTTGACTTCATGCTGAGATTTGGGTTCAGGTTTCATGACTTGGAGGTCTGGTTTAGGGTTTGGGTTCGTGGTTCAGGGCTTGGATCCAGGGCTCAGGTACAGGCTTTGGGTTCCATTCCAGGTTTGGGATTCAGGGTTCTAGTTTGGGCTTTAAGGTCAGCTTAGGTTTCAGCGTTGGTAGGGTTTAAGGTTAGGTTTAGGGATGACACATTTTTTTCAGTTGCCATCATGGACAAAATAATTCTATCTGAAGTTTCTAAGTCAGAAATGTATTTCATCTGGGGGCGCCTGGGTGGCTCCGTGTGTTAAGCCTCTGCCTTGGGCTCAGGTCATGATCTCAGGGTCCTGGGATCAAGCCCTTCATCAGACTCTCTGCTTGACGAGGAGCCTGCTTCCCCATCTTTCTCTCTGCCTGCCTCTCTGCCTACTTGTGATCTCTGTCTGTCAAATAAATAGAATTAGTAAAAGCTATTATATGATCTTTTACAAACCATTTCCTATCTTTGCCTTCTCATGTGCCAAGACAGACAGGGATTATTTAAAACCCTGAAGAGAGTGCACTTGCTTTTAAATTGCCTGTAACCTTCGTGTAATAGATTTATGATTGATGATAGATTTAGTTAAAATATAACTATTTAAAATATTTACTCTCAGTAAACGATTTCAACCTATGCTCATTTAAGTAACTTGGTGCATAATCCCTTTTCTATTAAACCATAGTGCAAGGACCAATGCAGCGTTTCCAGGAGAACCCCAAGCTATTTTTCTAGAATGGCTGTATGCTTATATATGGCGTCCTGTTTTCACTCCCTTTGTGGAGCACCTACCCTGGAGGTCATGTAATAACCAATGACCAAAAAAAACAAACAAAAAACCCAAACATCCAGGTCGAAGTGCCATCCCTGCCTGGAGTGGAGGAGACTGCTCAGACAGATCCCAGGCAGGCATCTCAGCCCAGGCCTGTGCTGGGGAAGCTGGTTCCTGGCTTTGGGCGCAATCTGGAAGCCAGCAAACTGACCCAAGAGTGCAGCCGGGGTTTAAGACTGATGATCTATTCGCAGCCAGGCTGCACGTGGACACCCGCTTAGGGAGCCCGGCTAGGAGGCTGCCCAGCGCTGGCGCTGGCAATGCAGTAGCATGCCAGGGCTTAGCCCCGCACCCCAGCCATGGCTCAGGTTTCAAAAGTGAGGGGGCGGGGCCAGCGCAGAGAAGGGTCTTTGCTAATTTCCGAAGCTGGAAGTGAGCTCTCAGAGGACTCAGGAGGGAAGGGGGGGCGGGTCGGGGGCGGCCTTGAGCAGGGGTTTTGCTAATTGCCCAGGCGGGAAGGAGGGGCGCAGAGCGCCAGGGTGCTGTGCTGCAGCCCATTCGGGACTGCAGGACACACCATACTCGCTGCCCCTGTGCTCCCACGCTGCAGCCTAGCCTCAGACGCCGCGGTGTCCCGTTCCCGTTCAGGCCTTCAGGCCGCCTGCTGCCCCTCCCCGCCCCATGGCTTCTCTGGAGGACCCTCTGCTCACAGGTAAAGTGACACCGCGACGCGCCCTCACCTGAAGCAGAAAACGCAGGACAGGAGCGGGGTGTGGGGTGGTCGGGGCCCAGCCTCCCGCCAACCCCAGGGCACCAGGACCACCCAGGACGCCGCACCACATCCTGTCCGCAGGGGGTCGGGCCAGGACGGCGCCACAGGAGGTACCCCCTCCTCCCCCCCGCCAGCCGGCAGGCTAGCCCCCATAGTTCCGCACTCCCACGCGCCTGTCAGAGCCTCCTGCCATTCCCAGGGCACCCAGAACCCAGAGAGTGAGGCCTTGGGTGCTTTCTAGTGACAGATTCAAGGCAATTTTTCGACTTTGGGACTCAGAGTTAACATAGTTTTCATTTGTGATTATTATTTTTGTGTGGGGGCCGTAGCTTTTCTTTTGACCTATGGGTGTTTTCACTCCCGGTTCTGAAGAAGCCCCTAAATCCTAACCCTGTTGAGGACTCAGAAAGCTCTCAGAGCAGCAGTGCTGGGGGACAGTGTGGACACATGGTTAGGTTTCTCCTCTGGCCTGCATCTGTGGCAGCCCCGCTCTGTCCTCCTCAGACTTCAGAGCAATATCTGAACAAGTGGAGAAGCGACCAGGGGGTCAGGAAGGTGGCCACCGAAGAGTGACTTCTCTGGAGGGTGGCTGAGCTAGCAAGTGAGCATGTTAATCCAGCTCTGCCTGCATTAGCGATGGAGCTGAACAGGAGCCAGGGAAGGGGAGGAGGAGCAGAGAGCAGGGACAAAGGAACCAAAGAGGAGATTCAGATGAAGGGAAGTAATGGGGAGGAAAGAGAAGAAACTCTAGAAGACAGGTATGTAGAAAGGAAAAGGGATGAAGTGGGCATTGGGAAAGGGCACCACCAGGGAAGGAGAGAGGGGAAGGAAAGAGGGAGGAAGAGAGGAAAGGGGAAAGGGAGAAGGGAGGAGTCAGCATGCCAGGGCTCCCCCTGCATCTGAAGAAGAGGTGGCTGGTCCAGCTTGTCAAACAGGGTGCTCACTCTTTGGCCCCAGTTTCTGCTCCCAGTGCTACTGGGCTTTTCAAGGAAGGCAGGCTGTCCCTTGGGACCTACTGGAGCCCACAGGAGGGTGGGAGAGGTAAGATGCCACCAGGTCCTGTCCTGAGCTGCTCCCAGCCACCAGCCTCACCACATGGTGCAAGAGGGACCCCAGAACAAAGGAGGGACACAGGCCAGCATGTCTGCTGGTGGCCTTGGGCACTTAGCTCATCGCAGTGAACCACACGGCCTCCTCAACCCACGCTTTCAAAGCCTCCTTCTTCGTTTCTGGCTTTCATGTCTGTAGGAACATGAGCCAGATCTAACTCATCTCCGACAGACAATTCTGACTCACCCCGTGTCAGATTTTTAAGAGTGGCTGTGATAGAGTAAGATAGCAATGCTCCAACAAACGGACTGTTTCCTCCCACTTGACCTCAACAGTCTTATACATTTTCTTAGCGAAAACATCTTGTCTCCTTCCATTAAGCTCATAACGTGGTCTAGTAGTATACATGCGCCTTCGGTAGATGCGAAGCGATACAGAGGTCCTTTTTTTTTTTTAATTTTACAAGGCAAAGTCAGTGAACACATCCAACTTGACCAATACGTCTCTAAAATGTCAATCCAGGCAAAGCTTTTTCTGCCTACAGTTTCGAGCCTACGTAGTGACATTTTTAAAATGCTTTCAGTCCCTCAGTGAGGCTCTTAGAAGCTAGCCAGGGCTTACTACGTGCCAGGCACTGTGTCAGGTGTTGGAGCTATAGGGAAGGAGAGCTTGGAGGCTGGCTGGGGAAGGACATCCATGACACAACCACAGCTAGAAACGGAGGCCAGTGCTAGAAAAGAGAGAGCAGGCTGCATGGAGAGTGTGTACCATGGGGCTTGTGAGCTCACGAATAAGTGGGAGTAACTGGAGTGGGGAGATGGGGGAGAGAAGAGGGTCTTCCCATCAATGGGAATCACCTGTGCTTGGAGGCAGGTGCCATGAGAGGTCTCCACAGGAAGAAGGAGGCAGTGTGGTTGAAGGGCAGAGAGATGGGGCAGAACAGGCATCAGTCAGTTGGAGGGGTATGAATAGACTGATGGGAGGATTATGGGTGCCTTTGGAGGACTGAGAATTTGTTAGAAGATCAGTGCAGATTTCTATGGAGACAAATGCCAGGAACTGATAGGTCTTTGAAAGGTCACTCTGGCTGCCTTTTGGCAAAGGGGTTGGTAAAAGGCACTTGCAGGTGTGAACACACCAGGTGGGAGGTGAGTGCAGGAAATCGGGTGAGGGAGCATGGGAACTTGGTCCCGGGGTATATAAGGGAGAATAGCCTTTAAGGAGTTCCACAAATTGGCACCAGCTGTGGCTTCATTACAGAGCTGGAAGGGGGAGGTGGGTGTGTCCTGGAGGTTACAGAAATTACATGAGAAAGGGAAGTCTTTTTAGATCTCTTTTTCAACTACAGGAACTCTCACCTTATTGATAGAATTCCAGAGTGGGAACCAATGATATGAGGACATCTTTGAAATGTCTGAATATATTCTTCGACATCTTTGAAAGTGACGAGGAGACCTTGACCTTAGGAGGCCTTGGCCCTCTTTGTAGCCAGAAAGATTTCACGTACAGTTTTGAGTTCTCCATTTTAAAGTCAAGGAGTCAGCCCTTCCAAAGGACACCTCCTATCATTTTACCCTCTCATCATACCTCACGTGCTGGCATCTCCAAGACCCTCTGTTCCAGGTTGAGAGTATCCACTTTGGCCGGGCTGGTCTTGCCAAGAACACCACCACAGGAAATCTAGAGCCTATAATGCTATTAATAACATCATCTAAGACTGTGTTTGCTGCCCTCATAGCCTCTTCCCACCATGACTCACTGAAGCTTTTAACACATTGTATCCATTAAGCTATAGTTCCCAAAGGTCATCTTCTCTAGTGCCATTAATTTTTAGGGGACCAGGCAAACCTTAAACTTGTCCCCTCTAATTGGACCCCTGTTCCCCCACAATCTATTTGAAAGCCTTTCACCATGATTCTTGAATGAGATCTGAGACCACTGCTGGTACCTAACACTTCTTGGCACCTTGTCTGTTAGGTTCTTGGAAGAGGAGATGGCTATGGAGGTGAGTGGGAATGGGAGTGGGAGGATTTCTCCCTTCACTTTGCTTTTTGTGTTTTCAAATAATGGGTTTTGAGGGGGCGGGAAAGTTTAACCAGACCATTTATTTTCCATCTCCCATCGATAAAAAGTTTACCACTCCCCACTGGAAGAATTTATATCTTTCCTTTGAATCTACAGGAAAATCTCCCAAACCCAGACCACCACCATGTGGATTCAGCCATCTTCTGATTCACCTCCAGATTGTCTCCTCCTAACTGCTCAAGCCACAGGTTAAGGGCGAAATGTTCAATGCCCAAGCAATTAAGTGGGGAACACGTTTATCTAAGCAATTGCATGCAGCTCTCTATCTGCATACAGGGGGTCTCTCCCAAGCCTTTCCAACCTCAGCAAAAGAAGACAAAGCCCCAGCAGTCTGGGGTATATATCATTCATTCATTCCTGTGTTCAACATTCATGGCGGATCCCCACCAAGACAGTGGGAGAGCAAGGACTGGAGAAATCCTGGAAGCTGAAGTCTGAGGAGGATTTCAAATTCAAGTCAGAGATGAAAGAAACATCTGGACTTGGTCCTCAGGTACATGCAGTATTCTGAACTGAGGCTAGAACCAGAGACCATTCTAATGAAAGGCCTCTACAGGTGGGCTCTCACAGGTGGGCCCCAACTCAGTTTCGTGTATATTCATTCATGAAATAGCTCTTTGGGTCAACATGCAGAAGAAAACCATTTCAGAAAACTGAAAATGAGGAGAGGAAAGGGAAGCCAAAAGGCTTGTGAATGGGGAGAGAGGAGGAGCCAGGGCAGAAAACCAAGAATCCCTCCCTGCCCTCCTTGCTGCCAGGGAGGTCTGAGGGACTAGTTTCCACCTGGGATCCCAAGTCCAGAACAAAAGCAGCGGGGCCACGGCGGGGGAGGGAAGGGGGTCCTCAGCACGGGCGCATGGGGCTGCGGAAAGATGGGGGCTAGCGTGCCTGCTGGCGGGGGGCACCTCGCAAGGCGCTGTCCCCAGCCCGACCCCATGAGGACCCGGGTTTGGCGCAGCGTCCGGGGTGGTCCCGGTGCCCTGGGGTTCCGGGAGGCTGGGCCTCCACAACCTCCCTCTCCGCCCCCAGGTCGTGTCCGCGCTTTCTGCTCCAGGTGAGGGCGCGGCGCGGTGTCACTTTACCCCTGTGCAGAGGGTGGTCCGGAGAAGCCTTGGGGCAGGGAGGGGCAGCAGGAGCGGGACAGCGGAGCCTCACATGCAAGCTCCCTTTTGGCTTTGGCAATTAGCAAAGCCCCTTCTCCGCGCCGCCCCGCCCCCCTCCCTCCTGAGGCCACGCCCTGGCTGGGGCGCGGGGGGAAGCCCCGGGGGCTGCAAGCTTTGCCAGCGCTGGCGCTGGGCAGCCTCCTAGCCTGGCTCCTTGAGCGGGTGTCCACCCGCGGCCTGGCTGCAAAAAGATCATCAGTCCTGTTAACCCTGGCTGTACTCTCCCGTCAGTTTGCTGGCTTCCTGATTGCGCCCAAAGCCATGAACCAGCTTCCCCAGCACAGGCCTGGCCTGAGATGCCTGCCCAGGATCTGTTTGAGCAGTCTACTCATCTCCAGGCAGGGATGGCACTTCCACATGGATGTTTGGGTTTTTTTATTGTTTTTTGGTCATTGGTTATTATTACATGACCTCCAGGGTAGGTGCTCCACAAAGGGAGTGAAAACAGGATGCATGATATACCCCTCACCTCCCATGCTGTCTTTCTCTTAAATAATAAGCACTGCTGAACTATCTTAGATTCTGTACCTTCTCTCCAGCCATGAACCTATCACTGTCTTTAACTCTTGAAAACTTCATTAGACAAATTAATGTGGTGAAGGAAGCAATATGAGAAAGCCTATTAATCTGATGAGCATGGAACTGAACAAACCCTATAGATACTTTCCCTTTGATTTCTAGCCTATCAATACCTACAGTGAGTCACATACACTCAAGATTATTGTTTTTATTGTATACTTCATATATTCATTGATTTTGGACTCGTTATCATTTCGTTGAAGTGTTAAACTATGGTAATAAACAAACTTTTAATTAACTTTTCCTCCTATGATACAAATATAACTTGCACTTGAGCTTTAGCTAATTTTATGTTCTAAAATTGCCAAAACAAAATGATCAAGGTTTCTAGATTATTTACTGTATTTTCTACTATATAATATTGTTCTATCTCTTCTGTATAAAGAAAATGAATGCTTGGGGCTCTTGGGTGGCTCAGTGTGTTAAAGCCTCTGCCTTCTGCTCAGGTCATGATCCCAGAGTCCTGGGATAGAGCCCCACATCAGGCTCTCTGCTCAGCAGGGACCCTGCTTCCCTTCCTTTCTCTCTGCCTGCCTCTCTGTCTACTTGTGATCTCTGTCTGTCAAATAAATAAATAAAATCTTTAAAAAAAGAAAATGAATGCTTGATAACTAAATGAATGCTTTACTGAACAAATTAAATATGGCAATAGCATTTTATTTTATCATGCTTCACATATTAAACAATAATATTATATCACTAGTCTACAAATAATCTACTCGCATAGTCATTTGGAAGCTTTTAGCAAAAGAATTCTTCCTCCTGATTGTAGTATAAAAGCCACAGAAATATACAGAAGACTCCTAGGATAGAAAGTTAAATCCAGTTATCCGTGATGCCTTGAGGAGGACCTGACCTATGTATGTCCTGGGATGCACTAGTAACTGTTACATGTGATAGGATTATATTTAATATATACAGTTTCATTTACTTCACAAAGGACATATAAATTTGAGAATAAAATATTTGATGAATCTATAAAGTCTATATCTATTTGTAACTAATGTGGTAGAATTAAGATGTTAATTTGAAAAAAAATTCATTGAACACATTCAATTGTTTTTATATATATAAACAGCATTATTTATTTATGTAAATAAATGCATTGTCTGTAAAATCCATTTACTTATCAATCATAAGGGTAATTTTAAGTACTAAGAATAAGAAATATGTGAAAAGATAAGTGTTCAAGAGTGCAGTTTGTGGTAATTAATACAATATGATAGGCTCATAAAAATGATATATTACTTGAACTTAAAAGCTTCTATAATTAAGCGATGACCACTTGAAATTTGTAATTAGTCTTGCTGCAGTTTTTCCTTGCACTTATTGCCCTTCCCCAGAAGTTCATTAAGAATTTCTGTGAATGTCCTTATGTTTAATCTCATTCATAGATTCCACTGCTGCTCACAAAACAAAGCCAAAAAGAGAGGTAACTCTATGTGGCACTCCATCCACAAGCAATACATTCATAAATAATTAAAAAGCTCTCTACTTCATTTGTTACCCATTCAGCTGATAATTTAAATGAGTAACTGAGGCCATTTTATCAGCACTTTTAATAGAATGCGACTCAGAAACTTCACAGTGTTATTTAAGAAGAAATGCTCACGTGTTAAGGTTTTTATTTTTTTAAATCAACAAAATAATTTTCAAATATTAAAAGCAAATGTCTCCTTTTCCTCCAAGTTTCCTTGCTATGTCAAAGTTACAAATAAATACATTAAAATCGTATTTTGAGTAGTAGATAAAAACAAAAGTTTTGAAACTGTGGGTTGAGTGTCTGGGTTAACTTGTATAAATATCTGAACTCAATGTATTTAGACTTTATTAGATTTTTTTTTAGACTATTTAAAAATACATGCTGAGATAATGACAACATTATTTTATTCATTTTAATAAATAAATTATTTTATTTAATTATGTTTAGATATTTATTTATTAAATTAATGATTTAATATTTAATAATCTAAATTTGAAATATTTTAAATTCTAAAAATATTTATTTAATTAAATTGATATATTTAATATAAATATTTAATAAATTATTTAACCATTATTATAATTATGCAATACATTATGTATTGTGTAATAATTGCATTTTAATAAATAAATAAATGTATTATTTACATTATTTTATTATATTTTATTTAGTTGACAAAGAGAGGGAGAACGCAAACAAAGGGAGCTGCAGGCAAAAGGAGAGGGAGAAGTAGGCTCCCAGCTGAGCAGAAAGTTCAACCTGGGGTTCCATCCCACGACCCTGGGATCACCACCTGAGTCGAAGGCAGATGCTTAAGTGACTGAGCCATCCAGATGCCCAAGGCTTTGTATTCTTCGCTTCTAAATATTGATGCTCCTTCATCTCTGGAGTTAGTAAATTGATGTTGAGAATTCATATCAAAGAATTGATAGTAGCTGTTAAACAGAAACATGTAATTTAGGGGGAAAAAAAGAGCAGAAGGAAGAGAAAGGCCAAAAGTAAAAAAGCACATTAATATAAAATTTAATTAGATAAAAAAGCTGATATTCCTGAAGGGGGCTAATAAAAGAGCTGCAAAGAGCTGATAGGATTAGGAAAATTGTCCACTCCTGGTCATTTCATAATTTTAAACTATTCCTTATTAATAAATATACTTAGTTCCAGAAACACAAGCACATAGGAACATTTCCACCAAGTTTCCTCTAACAGCATTTACAAATTAGACGTTCAAACAATGCAGTTCATTACATGTTGCATCTGTATCTTAAAGTTTAAACACTTTCTGTGACACATTTTCTAACAATTAAAATTAAAATATATATATATATATACCTTATCCCTAAATGGAAAAAAAATATATATATATATACATAGAAACCTTATTCCTAAATGAAACCTTTCTTTGTTTATTAGCTTAAATAGGTAAATTAGCAACAACAACAACAACAAACAGCTAATATTATAAAGGTAGGAACAATTTACCTTTTCATTTATTGCTATTTTCTAAAAATTCCTATTTTATTTTTTTCTCAAGTCTGTCATAATAATTTTCTAAATCTCCTGCCTTATTCAATTTTTTTCTTTTAGTGGAAATCTCTATGTCATATTTATTTTCTCTTCCTCCACTCTTTGCTCTAATAATTCAATGTATTATTAGATTTTCTGTTTTTCTCTTTATCCAGATATATCTTTTCTTTCTTTCTTTCTTTTTTAAATAATTTGATTTGCTGGCATTTTACATCAGTACATGCTTTCTTATGGATGTTAGAAATGTCTGTGGAACTACTAGAAGAATAAACTTTTTTACCTTTAAGAAGTTTACAGTCTAGAGTGCCTGGGTGGCTCAGTTGGTTAAGTGTCTTCCTTCAGCTTAGGTCATGATGCCAGGGTACTAGGATCCAGTCCTGCATCAGCTGCCTGCTCAGCAAGGAGTCTGGTTCTTCCTCTCCCTCTGCCCCTCCCTCTCTCTCTCTAATAAATAAATAAAATCTTTTAAAAAAAGACTTACTGAAATCTGAGACTGAATTACTAAATTCAGTCTTAATAGAAGACAGCTAAACAAAGCAATGATCACAACTGGAAAATTTAGCGAGGTCATGATTTAACATTTTTGGTTGACACAGGACCTCTTTCAGTAACAACTTTCCCTAAATATCAATTTCTTTGTAAGGCAAAAAATTTTGACAAGAAATCCAGATCCTTCTGATCATTTTCATATCAATTTAATGTGACATCCTCAGAGTATATAATCAAATATGTAATTATTCTATCTGTTGCCTTGTATATTGCCTGTATCTTTTTCAGACTCAAAGTTCCATTGAGGTAGAGTTTTTTTTTTTTTTAAAGCAGAGATTTTTAAAGTGTTTGATATATACAATATGCTTAATAAGTTTTTAAAAAACCTATGTATTACAGAAGCCTTAAACAGGCTTTAAAAAAAGAAGGTGATATTAGTGGTCATATCAAACAATTTTCAGGTTTCAGTCATGTAAATAACTACATTTCTCAGAGACAGAGAAACATACAAATGATCTGGGTCCAGTAGGATAATGCTAGCATGTGTTGTAAATTCTTTTATATGACCTTATTCTTGCAAGAATTGGTTATGTGGCAGAAAAAAAGGTATCACTATCTTATACTTTATTATTTAAAGAGATTTATGGAAGTCTTAATTTCTTACACTACACCTTTGTTTCAGTGGACCCAATTTCCGTGGTAATGGTGAGAGGAAAGTAGGCAATTTAGGCAGCAGCCAAAATCTCCTACAAGGCACTATAAAATAAGGCTTGTTCTAGATCATGGATCTGTCCAAAGGGGAATGTTAAGGGGTAGAATGGATGGTGGATGCACTGTGGACTTATAACTTTAAGATTAATACTGTTATGCCCCAATAATGGGTCTATGATTAAAGGAGCGAGACTGATGTAAAGCAAAGGTCAAGCAAAGCTTTATTTCATGCGAAGCATCAAGAATCTAACCGAACGTTTGGGGCCACACCTCTTATGAGAGAAGGCAACCCTTTGCTGTTTCACAGTCTAGCTTTTAAGGGCAAAGGCCATGCAGTCAGGCCTGGCCACGCACAGGTGACCAATGAGATTTTAACACACACAGGAAACTCCACAGTGAGGCTAGGTGACCAATTGAGGTTCAATTTACCCTAGTATAGACATTTGACCCAGCCTATTACACCTTGATTAGGATTAGTGCCAAAAAGGTTCCCAAAGAGCAGAGGAGTGGGGCATACTCATTAGTATCTAGGGAGACAATATGCAAACACCGCCCCCCCCCCTCTGCTCATTGATGTCTCCACCTGGCCTGACCCACCCTTGTATATGGGCTTTGTGACCTGGAGCTGATTTCCAGGACTTGTTTTTAAATGAATCCCCTGGGGGAAGGGGAGCAAGGACAGTTTAAGGGTTAACCTCAATGAAAGCCTCTTGCTAAAATATAAAAATATAAAATAGGTCCTTACATTACAACAACTCAGTAGGGATAGTCCCAGTGTGGTGATAAAAGAAGTGAGGTAACTTGCATTGCACATTTTTTTTTAAAAAGTGTAAGTTGTATTATTCCGTGCCATGACATCATACTTTATCTTCATCTCTGTCTACTAGTTTAAAACTAGTTAAACAAATTCAACAATTTTTTTTAAAATATTTTATTTATTTATTTAAGAGCAAAAGCCAGAGAGAGAGAGAGAGAGAGCATGAGCAATATGGGGCTCGATCCCAGGACTCTTGAGATCCTGATCTGAACCAAAGGCAGACACTTAACTGACTAAGCAAATGAGACTCCCACAAACTCAACAATTTTATAAAATTTTTATTTGTTGGGGTGCCTAACTGGAACAGTCAGTAAAATATATAAATCTTGATCTTGGAGTTGTACGTTTGAAATCCACCTTGGGTGTAGAGGTTTTATTTAAAAATAAAATCTTTAAAAAAATTTTTTTCATTTTTTTATTTAAGCCATTGTATGGCAGTGTTGATCACTATATTGTACACCTGAAACTAATATTAACCTTATTTTAACTAACTGGAATTTAAATAAAAACTTTAAAAATAAAATAAAAATAATAATCATAAAAATAAAAAAGAGGAAGAATTATTTGGCAGGAAATTTTCTTAATTCCATTATTATTTATTATTATCATAGTCTGTGTGTGTCGGTGGGAAGTGGCTGGTATTACAGTGAGTTCCATATCTGTGTTACACTGAGTTCCATGTCTGTAGTCAGTCTTTTTTTTCTTTTAGTTTATTTTCAGGGATCCAAAATTCATTGTTTATGCACCACACCCAGTGCTTCATGTAATAAATTCCCTCCTTAATACCCACCACTGGGCTCACCCAACCACCTGCCACCCTCCTCTTCAAAACCCTCAGTTTGTTTCTCAGAGTCCACAGTCTCTCATGGTTTGTCTCTCCCTCCGATTTCCCCCAGCACACTTCTCTCCATCTCCCAGTGTCCTCCACGTTATTCCTTATGTATTGAGTCTTATAAAAACTTTTATTTCTTTCCCTATTCTGCTTTGCATATGCTTACCTTAGATGTTAAAATGTTATAAACCTCTCCTGCCTGGTCCATTTTCTCTCTCTTCTCTCATGATTTCTCATGCTCTCCCTGCCAACCCCACATGCCTTACAATATCTGGATATGACTAATTTCTTCCTGAGCTACTTTATTCTACTCTGCCATATGGTTGCCCTTCCCTCTTCTGTACCATAACTTCTATCCCCTGCATTTGTGCTTTAACAATACCTAATTCTTTTCACTGCATCTGTATCTTTGAGGTCAATACTCAGTAGTGCAATCGCTGGGTCATAGGCTAGCTCTATTTTACTGGAAAGAAGGGCCATATGCACCCCAGTGTTCATAGCAGCAATGTCCACTATAGCCATTCTGTTGAAAGAGCCAAGATCCCCTTCAACAGACAAACGGATAAAGAAGATGTGATCTATGGATACAATGGAATATCACTCAGCCATCAGAAAGGATGAATACCCAACTTTTGCATCAACATGGATGGGAATGTAGGAGATTATGTTAAGTGAAATAAGTCAAGCAGTGAAAGTCAATCATCATATGGTTTCACTTATTTGTGGAACCTAAGGAATAGCATGGAGGACATTAGGAGAAGGAAAGGAAAAATGAAGTGGGGGGATTGGAAGGGGAAATGAAACATGAAAAACTATGGACTCCAAGAAACAAACTGAGGGTTTTAAAGATGAGAAGGATGTGGGGATGGGTGAGACTGGTGATGGGTATTAAGGAGTGCACATATTGCATGGGGCACTGGGTGTTTTACACAAACAATGAATCATGGAACACTACTTCAAAAACTAATGATGTATTGTATGGTAACTAACATAACATAATTAAAAAGAAAAGGATGGGGACAATACCTAACACTCAATCTTTGCTAGTTTCTTGTTTACCTCCTTTTAAGAGTAAGCTCATTAGTGTTTTTTGTTTGTTTGTTTGTTTTTGTCTCAACTAAAAGAAGAAAAATAATACACATTATTTTGAAAACTTTTTGAACAGTGTACAAACGTTAGTCAAGTCCACAATGTCTCATCTCTTCTTCCTCCTAACATGGCTAAGATGAAAAACCCTTTATCTGGGAAAAGATCATTCTCCTGCCACCTTGTGTAAGATTTTGGCTTTAGCTTAGATTATCCTTTCTTTCCTTTTCTGAAAATAAGTTGAAAATATTAATAGCCTCAGTTTCTTCTTCCAAAATATGACTGCTTCTTTACCAAGTGCAAAAGCAACCCATTTTGACCATAGTAAACAGCTTGGACCTACTTTTTTTGGCTCACTGTTTTAGTGAGACAAGTGGAGTGAAGATGACACACCATTTCCAAATGTATTAATAATTGGTAGACCATACTTCTAAATTGAAGATTTGTTGCCATTAAACTATGACCAGACTCGCTATAATTACAGAGGTAAATTCTTTATATTTACTATATTTGAAATTACCATATAATACCAAAATAAAATTATGATTATGTGAAGAGTCTGTAATATTAAGAACATGACTTTGAAATGATTGCTTATCTAAATGAAATTTCCCATTTTATAATCTTGTATAAGCTTCCGTTGTCATTTCCTATTTAAAATCTATTAGAAGGCACTCTTATTTTCCCTTAAGTGGGAAGTCAAATGTGGAACAAATTCATCCCAAAGGAACTGATTCTATATTCCACTGAAGACCAGGTGGCTTCCATGTGGCATTTTGCCTCTTGCATATTGTTCATCTCCTACAACAAATGGGGGTATGCTCTTTAGTAAACTAATTCAACTCAATTAGAGACATTGTCTTCAAGGGATCACATCATAGAGACTAGAATCAGAATCATACTTTTGGGAAAATTGGGCCCAGGATTTTTGTTTTGTTTTGTTTTAAGATTTTATTTATTTATTTGACAGGCAGAGACCACAAGTAGGCAAAGAGGCGGGGGGGGGGGGGAAGCAGGCTCCCTGCTGAACAGAGAGCCTGATGCAGAGCTTGATCCCAGGATCCTGAGATCATGGCCTGAGCCGAAGGCAGAGGCTTAACCCACTGAGCTACCCAGGGGCCCCTGGGCCCAGGTTTTGATGGCTTCTTTCCTCAATCTTATAAAACCTATGTGAACTCTACTGGATGCCAGAACTGCTTAAAAATATTTGGTCCCTTGTAATTTTAACCTTCCAGTATTCAATGCACCTGATCCATGTAATATCCTATAGTATTTTTGTCAAATGAAGACTCTCAAAGTGTGTTTCTTGGGAGACACTTTTCAATTGGTTGCTTACATTTCTGCATTTATTATTTGTTCTAGGCCATCCTTTGAAGATGGTTGTATTGAATAGACTTGGAAGACAGAAATAGTATCTTTTTTTTTAACTTAACCTGTTGTGTTTGCAAATATTATCTGCCTCTGTTTTGATTCTTCTTGTGGGAACTGAGGCTCAGAACTGATATATAACTCCCACCCCTACACACACACACACACACACAAACACAAATACACACACACACACACAAATACTGTTAATATTCTGGCTACCTCTATTGCTGTGAATAATAAACTATATTATTTCTGAACCATGAGTCTGCGTCTTCTATCAACACCCAAGAAACTACGGCAGACTCATACACCAGCTTTCAAATAAGGGAAAATAATCTCAGATGCTTTATATTTTTTGATAGTGTTACCTACTTCTGAACATATGACTGAACACATATAAAGCTGGAGCCCTTTCCATTTAGAGCTTCTTCTGTGGAAGAACTATGCATTCACTAGTAAACAAAAGTAGATTCATCTTTTTTTTTTTTTTCCTCCTGACACCATTTCCTCTCTCACACTGTTGCTCAAATTGGATGGACTCTAAGGTCCTTTGAGGAAATTTTTGTTTAATGACTCAAAATAAAATAGGAAGAGTCTAAAGTGCTAAAAATACTTCTAGATAAAAGGTATAAGATAATGCCAGAAAGGATAGTAATTTTATCTAACAACTGCCTGTTCACCCCTTTTTTGTTCATTAACTAATCTCCAAATTCCTGACTAAATCCCTTTTGTAAGCCAGAATGTGAGCTAAAAACTGGGATTTTAAAAAATTTTCATTTGAAATCCAGTTAGTTAACATATATGGTTGTATTAGTTTCATGTGTACAATATAACATATAGCACTCAGTGCTCATCATGACAAGTGCTCTAATTAACCCCCATCACTTATTTAATCCATCACTCCTTTCAGATCCCGTCAAGTAACCATCAGTTTGTTCTCTGTAATGAAATGTCTGTTTCTTGCTTTGTTTCTCTTTCTATGTCTTATTATTTCCCCTTTGCTTGTTTGTTTTGTTTCTTTTATTCCATATATGAGTAAAGGTATTTGTCTTTCTCTGACTGACTTATTTCACTTTTAGCATTATACTGTCTAGTTCCAACCATGTTATTGCAAATGGCAAGATTTCAGTCTTTTTTATGGCAGAATAATATTCCATTGTATATACATACCACTTATTCTTTATTTATTCATCAATTGATGGATACTTGGGCGCTTTCCATATCTTAGCTTTATAAATAATGCTGCTATAAACATAGGGGTGCTAGCATCCCTTTGAATAAGTTTTCTTATATTCATTGGGTAAATACAAACCAACAGGATTGTTGGATCACAAAGGACTTCTATTTTTAAATTTTATGGAAATTCCATACTGTTTTCAAATATGGTTGTATCAGTTTGCATCACCACCAACAGTTCACAATTGTTACTTTTTCTTTTTTTTTTAAGATTTTATTCATTTGACAGAGAGAGATCACAAGTAGAGAGAGAGAGAGGAGGGAGCAGGCTCCATGCCTGGCAGAGAGCCCGATGTGGGACTTGATCCCAGGACCCTGAGATCATGACCTGAGCTGAAGGCAGAGGCTTAACCCACTGAGCCACCCAGGCAGCCCCCACAAGTGTTACTTTTTCACATCCTCTCCAACACCTTTTGTTTCTTGTAGTGTTGATTTTAGCCATTCTGACAGGTGTGAGGTGGTATCTCTTTCTAGTTTTGCTTTGCAATTTCCTGATGATACATGATGATGGACATCTTTTCATGTATCTACTGAACATTTGAATGTGTTCTTTGGGGAAACACTTGTTCATGTCTTCTATCCATGGTTTTATTGGATTATTTGTTTTTGGATGTTGACTAAAAACTGGATATTAAGTAACACACAAGACAGGTTTCCTTGAGCTTAAATTTTATTTGCATGAGTATCATTAACAGGAAAAAATATGCATATGGGTATGTACAAGTGTGTTTATGTATACATCTATCTATCTATCCTCTATCCCATGTCTTCTAATTGTGGTAAATCCTGTAAGGTGGGGAATGGGATAGTCTGAAGAAATATGCTTCTGGATATGCTGGGTAAGCAAATTTAATTGCACTCAGATGCATTGGATATAAGTGAATCACTCAAATGAGTTATTTAATATTATATAGAAACAAATTAAAAGTTTATGTAGTTGAAAATAATAGGTAGTTAAAATAATTTTTTTGTTTGTTGTTTTTGTGTCTTTTTTTGTTTATATATACTATGGTGTGAATGTTTATGTCTCCCAAAATCATATTATGGAATCTAACTCTGGAAGTGATAGTATTAAAACTTAGGGGCCTTTGGGAGGTGATTAGGTCATAAGTGGGATTACAGTCCTTTTAAAGGAGACCCCAGAGAGTTCTCTTGATTCATTCATCATGTACGTTTACAGTGAGAAGATAGCCATCTATGAGGAAGTGGGCTCTCCCTGGATCTGCCCATTCCTTAATCTTGAACTTCTCCGTTCTAGAACTGTGAGAAATAAATTCCTGTTCTTTATAAGCTATTAAGTCTATATCATGTCCGTTATAGCAGCCTGCATGCAGAAGGACACTATGACCTAAAATGAGAGCAATAAATATAAAGTTTCAGTAAAGTCAGTTGGTACAATGTTTTTTTTTTTTTTACTTAGAGAAGACATGCTGCTTCATGTTAAACCTTGATATTGTATATGTTTCTTGAAGGGCCACTTCTTACTCCTTTGTGTGTTTTCCACAAAGTCCAGGATGATGCCTTACATAAAGGTAATATTTTATAAATACTGTTGGAAATATATACTTCTCTAAAATCTTATTTTGCCTACAGATTACTTGGATCCACTTTGCCTTGTGTAGAATATTTGAAATATATTAAGAACAGAATGTCTCTCTAAATAACATTTAGAATCATCATTAGTTTATGACTCCTGACTCATTTGTTTATGCAGTGATACTTACTTCAAGAACACTGAAGTTTGTAATATAATTTTGAATTAATCACCAAGCTAGTTTATTTTAACTTATGAAAAAATAATTTCTCATGTTGGTTTAATTCTGCTCTTATGTTATGGTCATGACATTTTCATTAAAATAAAGTAGAAAATAGAAGTAAATAATTAATGAAAAATAAAAAATAATAAATAAAAAATAAAAGCCAATCTCTTGTGAAATGTTAAACTTTTCTTACTTATTTTGTTTTGCTTTTCCTCTACCATGCTGGCAAAGCTGTATGTTGCAGATAAGTATAATTTTCTAGGTGGTAGGTTTGTTACTTTTACTAAAATTTTCAAAATATAAGGAGTTGAATAGTCATGGATTGTTTATTAAACTCCTTATCTACACATATAAAAATAAAACAATGATGGTGACCTGGGTATTTCTAAAATTGTATTCTGTTTTTCCATATTATGGTTTACAATGTAATTAATAAAGATTCTGCATATATTAACATCCATCCCCTTCTATCTCATCTGTATGTCCATACAGAGCATGTATGATTTCTATTCATTTCTATGTTGTGGTGAAGAGATTGTCTGAAGTAGCCTATATTTATGCAGGTAGATCTTAAGCTACGGTGCTCTTGTTTATTTGCTTGTTCGTGATCAGTATGTCTGAAAGATGATAACTATTGCATCAGGTGTGACGATTAAAAAATATTATTGGTGCCTGATACACTGTGATGAAATAGGTAAGTCAATTCATAATTTGTTAATTAAATTAGAAAAGAAATTCCTTTGGATTTGTTCTTTATTAAAGTTTTTTTTTAACGAATTCCTTGGGATGTTTTTTGTGTAATATATATCACATGCCTCAACCTTTAAATTTGAATGTAGAAAAGAGTTATCAGAATGAGCCTAGAAAATATTGTTATGGGGGCGCCTGGGTGGCTCAGTGGGTTAAGCCGCTGCCTTTGGCTCAGGTCATAATCTCAGAATCCTGGGATCAAGTCCCACATTGGGCTCTCTGCTCAGCAGGGTGCCTGCTTCCTTCTCTCTTTCTGCCTGCCTCTCTGCCTACTTGTGATCTCTCTCTGTCAAATAAATAAATAAAATCTTAAAAAAAAAGAAAACATTGTTTTGAAATATTTTTGTTCTGTTATATTATGTTAACTTAGGAAATAATGGTAGTTATTTTTATTAGCATTTCCTACTTTCCACATGCCCTTACAGATGAGATATCATGTTTTTCCTACTCTTTTTATCGTGGTTGTTATATTCTTCATGATCAATAACAATCAATAAAAATTCATAACATTAATTTTCTTTGGGAAAGTGATATTTTAGCAAGAATCCATGACCAAAAATTTTAGCTGTTGTTCTTCCAGGAGATGAGACTATCAATGTTCCCGAAATTTCAAGAAATAGAACTTATTAATTGTGTTGGTTGATGTTTATTGTCTCTGAACTTAGAGGTGCATAATTCAATTTAAAATTTATTTTGGGGGCGCCTGGGTGGCTCAGTGGGTTAAAGCCTCTGCCTTTGGCTCAGGTCATGATCCCAGGGTCCTGGGATCGAGCCCCGCATCGGGCTCTCTGCCTAGCAGGGAGCCTGCTTCCTCTTCCCTCTCTCTCTGCCTGCCTCTCTGCCTACTTGTGATCTCTATCTGTCAAATAAAATAAATAAAATCTTAAAAAAACCGGAGTGGACATTATGGGGGTGCTTATCTGAAATTGAGGGACATTATAAAAAAATAAAAAATAAAATTTATTTTGAATTGAAAACAAGATCTTACTGAAGTTTAGGCATCCCACTTTATATCAGGCCTCCAGTACATTCTAATTTATTTATAGAAAATATCATAAACATGAATGACACTTTTCCTATTGCATTTATATGAAACTACAATGACTCAAAGATGTCAGATTTGAAAAGCACTACCTTTCTATAATTTCTGTTTCCTAGGAGGAATGGATATACCATTTTAGCTCAATTATCCAACAGTATTCAAAACCACCATGAATTTTAAAACATAGTTATTACACCCTAAAAATCAAGTATGAAAATGTATAAACAACCAAATCTCTATCTGTAAATGAAATACTCCCACACAGACGGGTTTTAAAACTTTCTAACTTAAGGAATTTGATAGCACAGACTCAGGGTAGTAGTTTCAGTGCCTACAGTATACTTTCAGGGAGAGAGTAATGTAAGCTCTGAGTCACTTTCTGCCTAGAGATGACCTAATAGTGGTTCTGGCATTGTTTGTTTGTTTTTGAAAATACGTTCCTGGGCGTCATTCAGAAAATGCAGAGTTTGGCATCTATATAAATTAAGGATGATCTTTTTGAACTTTTGTCTTTCATTACATCAAATTACCATAATTGGACAGAAATTCCACTAAATTAAGCATTGTTAGGAAATGTGTAAATTGGAGCTACTCAAATTAGTTGCTCTTTGAACTATGTGCTGTTGGTTCAGGATTAGATAAGGAGTTTGAAGGCAAACCTAAATCATTGCTTCCTTTTTTGAGAGATTCTCAGCATATTTTCTTAAAATTAGCTGAAATAAACAATGTGTTTAGTCGCAAAGTGATTTGCATTTTTGCACAAACTCCCTATCTCCTTGAGAATTATAACAGATATTTCATGAAACATCATTGATCTTTACTTTGTTACACTGCTGTAAAGTACATTCAGAGTTGCCAGTTAAAGGTGTTAGTGTTGAGATGAAATGTCATGCATTTTTCTTCACTTCCATGCAAATGAAGAAAGTAATTTATTAAGACACAATGAAGAAAAAAAAATTGACAATGAGTTCCAGATTTTAAAAATCACTTGCCATTCAATCCAAATTGTGAGTTTGATCGGTTACCGAACACTTTATAATGCACCCCCGGTAATTTTACAGAGATTACTTTTTTCTTACCAATTCTTGATTATTCTGTCTTGCAATGCAGAGAAAGCTAACTAATTTAAAATAAACTTCCATTAATTTTGATTGTTATAAACTTAAAATTGACTAATTTCCATATACAGAGTTTAAAATGTTCACAATTTACATTAAATATATATTCTGTGTATACCTTGGAAAAATTATACTGAAAATTGAAATTAAAATGATGTTGTATATAGCTGCAAGAAGCCGCCTGTCCCATTTCATCTTACTATATAAGTTGTGTCAGGTAATTTATAAAATCCCTGCTGCATAACAAATCTATTTTTTGTTGGAATGGGTAGTAATGTTTCTTCTTATTTCGAAATAAGAGTTGGTCTATGAGTGCCTCTGCAACTGTATTTTTCCTAAGTGGCTTCATGGTCTTGAACTGAGAAAGTTCAGAGCATTAAACATCAAAGTAATATATTTTGACATAATTAGACATCAAGGAAATGCAATTAAAATGACACTGAGATATCACTACACACTTACCAGAATGGCTAAAATAAAATATAATGACAAGCCCAAAAGAAAAAAATATACCATTTGATGATACACAATGGCAAGTTGTACCATAACTTAACCATCTCAGACTAGTGTAGTGTTAAATTTGGTTTTCTAAGCCATGTTTTGGGTCACTTACCACTTTTCAAGGATATAAAGTGCTATCATTTTACTTAAAACTGTGAAATTTGGTCAGATTTAAATTTCAATTTATGTTAAAACATTCTGTAAACTGTGTTAGACTTTGACATTTGTTCCCTCAGTTCAGTGAATAACACTATATCATATTCTGAAAAATATGCTAATTTTTTATTATTTTGAAAAATATCCCTTTTTCCTCTTATGGTAATTATGAATATGAATTAATAGTAGAATTTGATATGGTCCAGTATGACCATAAATAGTTTATTGTATATTATCAAATTTAATAATGAATATAATGTACTTCTTTGGACAATTTTTAAAGACCAGTCTACTCTTAAAACAAAAAAAATGGAGATGCACTTCTTTAGTTCACACAAATTTCATTTTATTATATATGACCTCAGATAAATTTCAACAAATCATAATTTATTAAAATCATGTCTACTTAAAAATCTCATAGAAGAGTTAAACCATCAAAAATAAAAATAAACACACACAACACACACACATCACCCATGTATTGGCAAATCACAATTGCTGTAACAATACATTAGGCATTCCACAGTTAAGGGCTATCAAAATTTCCATCAGTGACAAAAAGATTTGTATCCAAATGGACTGATTTTCCAGAATCCAAGAAAAAGTCTCCTAGGATTTATTTAAAGATAAATATTTGAACAAATACTTCTTAAATTTAGGAAATTCAGAACATACGATTAAAGAATATTTGCAGTGCAGACTATATTCAATCCTTCCTTCAAAATGTGCCTTTGAGTACATAATTCTGTTTTCTCGATCTAAATTGAGCTGTCTTCCAAGGAAGTTTTCCAAAATGTGTGTCTCTGTGTGATAAATGTTCTAAGACCTAACATGCTTCATTGTATTTTTACTGTGCTCTCAAATTTAATCAATAATTTGGATTGATGTATAATACCTAGTTTCAAATATCTTTTCCATCTATAAAAACTCCCAGCTGTCTCTTTATATGCTATTACTATTGAGAATTGTGCTGTCAGTATTATTCTTGTACATTTTAGGTGATCTGTTCTTCTCTTGGGCATCATTTATGCTCTTCTCTGTTTTTGATATTCTTAAAACTCACCATAATGTATACGAGTGGTTTTTAGTGTGTGTAGTTTTTGTTTTGTTTTGTTTCTGATATCTCATGTTTGGCATCATTTTAAGTCTGGTATCTTTTATCTTTCTTTAATTCTCCAAAATTTATCTCAGTACTTATTTAAATATTTTCTTTATTTTTTTTTCTCTTCTGCTGTATTTGGGCAGAAGTCATTAATTTGTTTGTTTTTCCCAACTCATTTATTCATTTTACAGCTATATTCATCTTAGTCTCCATTTATTGTATTCTTTATTTCAACAATTTTCACTTAATTTATATTCACAGTATAGTATCTTTCTTTTCCTTGTATATGTATATCATTATTTTATCATATACTTTTAAGCTATTTTTAAAAATATTTTATTTATTTATTTGACAGTGAGAGATCACAAGTAGGCAGAGAGGTGGGCAGAGAGAGAGGAAGAGAAGCAGGCTACCTGCTGAGCAGAAAGCCCGATGTGGGGCTTGATCCCAGGACCCTGAGATCATGACCTGAACGGAAGGCAGCGGCTTAACCCACTGAGCCACCCAGGCGCTCCTTTTAAGCTATTTTTTAAAAGTACAGTCATTCTTTTTTTTTTAAAGGTTTTATTTATTTATTTATTTGTGATCTCAGAGAGAGATCACAAGTAGACAGAGGGCAGGCAGAGAGAGAGAGAGGGAAGCAGACTCCCTGCTGAGCAGAGAGCCTGATGCAGGACTTGATCCCAGGACCCTGAGATTATGACCTGAGCTGAAGGCAGTGGCTTAATCCACTGTGCCACCTAGGCGCCCCTAAGCTATTTTTTAAATTCCTGTTCCCATAACACTTGGATTGGCATATAAAGTTAACCACATCATATTTTTTAGGTAAGTAATTGTACTTTTTATGTGCATAGTTATTTTGGTCCATGAGTTCAGCTCTTCTTAGGATCATCAAATCTCTGTAAAGTCTGGGTATGCTAGGATTTTCTAAGCAACAATAAAATACATTGAAACCTGGTAGCTTAATTATAATAATGTTTTCTTTCTCAATCATTCATAATAGTATTCTATTCTGAGTAGCTTCCTTCTATTTTGCAGCTTTAGTGTTTGGAAAAACTTGAAATGTGATATTACTGTGATAATGTGAATTAGTCAGGGTTTTTCAGAGAATCGGGAAGAGAAAAAAAGGAAGATATTCTCCAGGGCCAACTCTAGAAGTGACTATTAAAACATCTGTCCAAATTCAATTGAACAAAACTCAGAAATGCCATCTCCAGTGAAATACAAAAAAGATTATATATAGTTCTGGGCACACACATCTCATTTGACCCAATGATGTATATCAATGAAAGACTGAAGGCCAATCACCACTCCATGGGAGAATTTAAAAATAAATTTACTAATGAGGCCAAGAATTCAGAATCACCAATACTTCAGAACTAATAATAACTGCCTTCACTTGATTTTATTCTATAAGATAAATCCTATGATCAAGTTTCAATTTTAAATTCTTAAATCCTTATGAAGAAGCATCATTTGGAGGGAGCAGTTTTCATAATTTATCATCCATCAGCTTTTTTTTAAAGATTTTATTTATTTATTGGACACAGAGAGAGAGAAAGAGAGAGAGAGAGAGATCACAAGTAAGCAGAGAGGCAGGCAAGCAGGGAGGGAAGCAGGCTTCCTTTTGAGCAGAGCCCGATGTGGGGCTGGATCCCAGGACCCAGAGACCATGACTTGAGATGAAGGCAGAGGCTTAACCCACCACCCACGTGATGAGAGAGCCACTCAGGTGCCCCTCATCCATCAGTCTTAATTGATTGGAGGAAAATGTGTGGAGGAATAATGCCTTAGGGAGCTAATCTCTCTAAAGAATTTTCAAGTCTTTACCCCTTGAAGGTTTTTGTAAAGTTCTGATAGCCTCTAAACATCTAGTGGATTTCTACAGTGACAGGCCTGTTAAAACCTGTCTTCAAACCAGGAATAGAGCTTGAAACATACCAGTCAAGGGCAACTTTGAGTCTTTTAAGGAATTTATCATCATTTCTTTCTTTTTGGTTAATATCTGAAATAGTTCCATATTCCACTGGCATAATTTCTCCAGAGCTGACTTTGAAGGAGGCATTCAGTTCCAGCTAGTTCCATATTTTGGCAAGAACTATACTTCTATATTAAAAAAAAAAAAACATATTTTAGGGCACCTGGGTGGCTCAGTGGGTTAAAATCTCTTCCTTCGGCTCAGGTCATGATTCCAGGTTCCTGGGATTGAGTCCTACAGTGGGCTCTCTTCTCAGCTGGGAGCATGCTTCCATTCCTCTCTCTCTGGCTGCCTCTCTGCCTTCCTATGATCTCTGTCAAGTAAATAAATAAAATTTTAAAAAAAACATATTTTATACCAGTTATCCATGTTTATTAACTAAGATATCACAATACAAATAATACAAACAGTTGCTCTTTATTAATACCTTCAACCAAGATCAAAAAATATGTCATATTTTCTCCAAAAATTTTATATCATCTGATAGGTCAGATATATATATAAATTACTTTTAAAGTTTTAAAAATATCAGCAAATATTTTCATTTAAATGCAAATTTGAAAAAAAATCTACTTTTCCAAACACGACTTTTTATCCTATTTATTTTGAATTTTGTCAACAACTGATAAAATGTTTAGCGAGACTATAAATGTTAGATCGAAAAAAATGATTAAAAGATGTAGGTTCAAATTATTATGTTCCATTAAAAATGATTTAGTCTTTGATGAACATCTGTTTGGTAATATGTTGATCCAGATATAGTAAATTAAAGACATATATAAAATTATAGGGAAATGACATCTTTCGTTCCATTATGAGTAGAGCTTTTAAAATGCTATTTGTCACAACCTGTCATCTTGTCATTATGTAGCATTATGTAGCAATTAAAAAATGTATACTCTTCACTTAGAAGTCTTTTGGAAATCTAAAATATGACTTTCTATGGTTTGTGTCTCCATATTGCTTTATTGCCAGTTAAAACAAATCCACATGCTTTGATTCAAAGGTAATAAATTCCTCTTATTTGGAAAAAGGATGTTTATTTTTGTTCTCTCACCCTTAGCAGGTGGTTTCATTTTAGCACACTTCAGAGTTATAATTTCATGCTTATTAAACATATTTATTTTGATCTACATAGATGAATGAAACTTTTATTTTATTAAATTATTTGCCAAAAAATCTGTGAGTTTTAAAAATGTATTTCCTTTGAAGGGTTATTTTAGAGCATTCAAAGAGGATCTAAGAGTGTGGTATTATGCAGTTTTTAAGTAGGTATGAAATGGTTAATTATAGGATTGTTTCTTTAGGCTTATGTATATTGTCCATTATATGCTATAAAATATTTTGAAAGTAAATTTAAAGTATGTTTTATGTAGTTTATTTTTTGGAAAAAAATATTGAAATGACTTATGAAATTCAGTATACTCTCAACATTGATTTATTTTGAAATTTACCAGTTGTCTACTGAACTATTATATGGCAGATATTACTTCAGACTACACTGGTAAATGAAATACTTGGCTTTGTAGAACTTTTATTTTAATGGGTGAGACAATTCAAAGCTATAAACCTTAATAAAAATGGCATAGTGCATTCAAAAAGGAAGAGTACAATGGGGAAAAAGAAAAATTCGATCAGGGTGAGAAAAATCAAGGTTGCTAGGCAGGGGATGGGGAGTTAAATCTTTTAATAGAAAGATCAGGGTAGTTACAATGAAGCTGACAATTGAACAAATGTATGGAAAGGTGATGAATTTGCCCAGAACTATCAGCAATAAGGTCACTCCAGACAAAGGAATTGGCTATCTTGAAGGCCATAAGGTTGGATCATGCCTGGCATATCTGAGGAATAGCAAGGAGGCCACTGTGAGTGACTGAAGAGTAGCAGGGAAAGAGGTCACAGAGGTTAAATGAGTGGCTAGATCATGTAAAAGCTTCGAAGTCATTGTAAAACTCTGGCTTTTATATTTGGAAACTTACTGTGTGATAGAATTTTTGCTAATAACTGAGAGTTCAAATGTCCATAAAATTTCAAGGATTCTTATTCTAGTAAGACAGAATAAAGAGTAAGAGTTCATATTTTCACATGGTGTAAGAAATGCTCGGAGATCCAAGTGTAGGAAGCTATGGGAGCACAGAAGAAGGCACTAAAATCACACCATATATTTGATGACTGTGACTATATATAAATTTGTATTTTCTAGATTTTTTGTAGTCATGGAATCACACAGTATATACTATTCATGGCCTGGATTTTCTTTTCTCGGCATCATTACTTTGAGAATCTCCAATTGTCTTTGCTCTATTGATGGACATTGATGAACATTTCCACTGTTTTCAATTCTTAAAAATAAAGCTGCTATGAAATTCACATACAAGTCCTAGGGATTGTTTCTCTTGGTGAAATGCCTAGAAGTAAAATGGCTATTTGTGTAACTGCAACATATTTTTCATTTAAAAAAATTTTGAAACTATTTTCCAAAGTGGTTGTATCATGATATATGCCAACAACAGTTTAGATTTTTTGTTTCTTCTCAATCTAGCTCAGACCAAGTACAATTAGCCTTTATAATTTTAGCCATTCTAATAGATATGTAAGCATGTCTCATTATGATTTTAATTTTTATTTCTTTAATGTTTAAATGTTGAGAAATTGGCCATGTGCTTATAAGCCATCCATATACTTTTGGTGACATGTCTCTTCCATTATTTCCTTCACATGTAAAGTTGGATACTCTGTTTGGTTATTAGTAAGGTTTTTTATTTTTATTCATTTTTAAATAATCAGAGTAGATGTCCATTATCAGATATTTAATTTGCAAATCCCTTCTCCATCTTTACGGATTCTCAATGGAGCTTTGATAGCTGTGTCTTTCAAGAAATATGCTACTTCTTTCCTGGTACACGGAGGTATGACTAGAACATTATCAATGTTGACCTTTGCAAAGAAAATCATGGCTTAAGATATATGTAGTCTGCAGTTGTTGGGAGTGTTCACCATCCTTGCCTCTAACTCATCTCTCACTGCCCACACATTCAGGTATAGGGGAATATTGATTGACAAAATATTAATTGCCAAATAACACTAGTTAGAGAATAAGAAAAATGCAGGCACCTGATTATATAATATTCCTTAAATAAAATATGTTTTTATAAGTGCTATTGGAAGTAAATTCCTCAATACTTTAATCACACAGAATGATGGAATCCTAGATTTTTTTTCCTTGTATTTACTAAGAAAATGATCATGCCTCAAGTATATTAAAATGGAATAGGGAAAATTAAAAATTGCTTTAAGTCGATTTGCGTGTGTTGTGCGTATGTGAGAGAGAAAGTGAGAGAGAAAGAGAAAGAGAGAAAAAGAGAAAGGGAAAGACAGAGAGGTGGCTGCAGTGAATTGATGAGTTGCAGGATAGATTTTAAAGTTTTTTCTTTTGCTTTCTACATTTCCTTTTCCTTAGGTTCAAGAGAACAATCAGTAATATCTCAGATGCCTGCTGGTAACATCAGCAGAAAGAGTTAGAGGTTCCTAGAAAATTAAAGAAGAGATATAGTTTTCCTGACATAAGAAAAGTCATTTTTTGTCCCCAGCTATTTTCAATGATCTATACCCCACCTGTGTACTTGCCCCAGCACACTTCTTCCAAAAATTCCTGGGAGGTTCTTACAAAGAAATGCAAAAACCTCACTCCTAAGGATTTTGAGGGAACAAGGCAATGGGAAAACTAACAGTCACCACCAGAGCAGGAAATAGCCTAAGCTATTGAGACAATAAATCAGTGGTAAAACTCCTAGTGCTATTTCAAAAGCAATCAAGGCCTTTCATTCCTTGTCCCAGAAAATGAGCCCAAGACCCCATCTAGTTTCTATCTGCTCTTGAAGCCTGCAGAGTTCCTTTCCCTTGTCCAACAGTTACCTCTGCTTTATTCTAACGTTGAAGTTTCTGCCCTCGGTGGAATACAAGCTTCATTCAGGTGAACATGCAATACATATTGCACAAATACATATGTGGATGTGCATGCATCCACAACCTTATGACCAACCATACACGGGATAATAAAACTCTCCCTTCTGAGTATTCATCTTAAATACTAAATAAAAATCTCTCTCCTGTTCAAACAGTCAAGGCTTTGGAACTTATTCCCTGTGAACTCCTTGTATGTTGTAAACAAAGATTCCTTTGTTTGATAACTCCACCTGTTTCTGTGATTCACCAAAGACTGACCTCAGTTAGTTCAGTTACTGTAATGTAATATCAAGCATATCTAGTTAGTTGATCATTTTGTTCAAGTCTTACATATCTTACCAATATGATGACCATTTGTCTATGTAATCTTAAAATAAGTGTGTTGAAATTATTTTCCATTTGTCGTCCAAGGTAGAAGTTATGATTTTTGTTCTTAGTTTTTCCCTATATATCCCCAAATCTGTTGTTACGTATTAAAATTCAAGAATTATTATACTCCCGGGGCGCCTGGGTGGCTCAGTGGGTTAGGCCGCTGCCTTAGGCTCAGGTCATGATCTCTGGGTCCTGGGATCGAGTCCCGCATCGGGCTCTCTGCTCAGCAGGGAGCCTGCTTCCTCCTCTCTCTGTCTCTGCCTGCCTCTCTGCCTACTTGTGATCTCTCTCTGTCAAATAAATAAATAAAATCTTAAAAAAAAAAAGAATTATTATACTCCCTGATGAATTCATCCTTTTACTCTTCTGTAATTTTGACTTGATCTTTATGTCTGATAATGAAATTTGCTTTAAAATCACTTTTCATTATCTTGATATAACCACCAAAGTTATAGTGTGATTAGAGTTAATATAGCATATTTTTTCTTTTACTTTTTAAAGCACTTCTATATTGAATCCTGACAAAGAAACAAAACAGCTTTTTAACTCTGGAAGCATCTTTCTAAATCATCCTTTTTTTTTTTTTAATGAAGCAGTAGCAATTTTTGTTAAGGGACCTAAACTGAAAGTAGGTTTAGAAATTTATTTATTTTTTTATTTATTTAGTAAAAGATTTTATTTTATTTATTGACAGCAAGAGAGAGAGAGAGAGAGAGAAGAAGCACACAAACAGGGGGAATCATGTGCAAAGGGAGAGGAAGAAGCAAGCTCCTTGGGGTGCAAGTAGTCCCATGCAGGGCTGGATCCCTGTACACTGGAATCATGACCTCAGCCAAAGGCAAACATCTGCTTAAACAACTAAGTCATCCAGGCACCCCTAGAAAATTAAAAAAAAAAAAAGGCCTTTTAAAACATTTTGTTTCTTTCTTGTTTTTTTTTTAAATATTTTATTTATTTGACAGACAGAGAGACAGGAAGAGGAACTATAAGCAGGGCAGAGGGAAAAGGAGAAGCAGGTTTCCCACTGTGCAGAGAGCCTGATGTGGGGCTTCATCCCAGGACCCTGGGATCATGACCTGAAAAGAAGGGACACTTCTTGGAGGAAGCCACCCAGACACCTCTTTTCTTTGTTTTTAATATATGGCAACTGATGCTTCCCAGCCACGAGGAGCATATTACCCATTGATTAAATCTTTGATAACAACCTATTTAAAAAGGTGTGTAAATATATACTTACTCAGATTTATACACTTTGTGTTTTCTTCATAGTTTGGGGCTGGACCCCATGGTCACAACACTGCTTCCAGTCTTTGCCTTCCCATCTTTTGATACCAGGTATTTGGTCAGCAAAGCAAATTAGTATCAAAATTGATAAGCCCTTGGCACCATATCTCTGGAGCAGGGCTTGCTCTTAGCCAAGGCCCAGAGCAGTTGACCTCCCCTCACTAGTGCTATAGCCCCAAGGACTAGGTCCCTGCCACCAGAACTCAGTCTTACATGTTATGCTAAGCAGACAAAACCAAACCAGGAAAGCTCCGACAGCTTTCACTGGCATGCCTCATCTCCAACTCTCTCGACGTCTAGGCAGTACCAGATGACAGGGAGGGGTCTTGGTCCAACATATGGGAGGGAAGGAAGTAGCCACGAGCAAGTACCTGCCTCTCTGTTCCTTTCTTTCATGAGCAGGTTGTAAGGAGGAGGAAGAGGAAGGGGAAGAGAGGTGAACTTCAAGGGGTGAAGGCCTCAGGTAGGCAGCTGGCTCCTGCCAGTAGGAAAGGGACAAAGGAGAAGGCAGTGAGTCTTGCAGGGAGGGTGGGGGGTAAGGGTTACAGCTTATGACGGAATCTGGACAGGAGTAATAGGGATACTAGTCATTTGAGTCCACCATTGGCAAGCTGGGCTGGGTGTCAGGGCAGATAGGCCTCCTTGGGCAAGGGCACATGAGAGAAGGTGGAATTCTTCTCTGAGGAGCAGGTGAAGCTTTGGGTGTTGGGAAAGCATAGACAGTATTGTTCCAGGGCCAAGGACAGGTCCGGGTACTCCTGGTTGGAGGTCAAGGCCACAGTATGATCCAGGTCTTCTACCAGCAGCTTGAAGGTACCACATGCCAGCCACCCCTCATTATTGTGTATAACTCTCTGGTGCACTTATTGGCTTATCCATCAAATGACTCCTTCAGCAGCTTGAAAACCACCTCCACAGGCACTCCAGGATATGGGAGGCTTCCAGAGTGAAAATTTTGCACAGGATCACCCCCAAAAGACCAGAAGTCACTCTGGTGGATGTAGATCTGGTCAAACATGGCCTTAGGGACCATCCACTTCACAGGCAGTCCACTGTTGGTTCTCATTTTATAGTAACTGATGTGGTGATATCTCTGGCAAGGCTGAAGTCTGAGATCTTCATCATGTTGTCCTTTGTCACCAGCACTTCCCTGGTGGCCAGGTCTTGGTGTATGCACTTCTTGGAGGCAAGGTACTCCATGCCTCAGGCTACCTGGTAGGCAAAGTATACCGGGTGCTTGGAGGAGAGTTGCTCTGCTGCATTGTGGCTGATATTGTAACAGTACTCCAGGTCAGGAGGCCTCTGGGCCTGCAGGTACTCCTGTATGTTGTCTTTGGAGGCATATTCCATGATAGTGTACGAAGGACCATCCTGTGTGCAGGACCCAGCAGGTTGATGGTGTCCTTGTGCTGTCCAATCATCTTCATCATCTCCATTTCTGAGATTAGGTTTGACAGGTCTTTCTCTGCTGCATCTGACTTCAACATCTTCACAGACACTTTAGTCAAATGGTTGGATTTGTCTTTGTCCAGCCCAATGGCCTCCTCCAACACCACCTGCCCAAAGTAGGCCTCTCTTAGGGGTCTGCCTAAACTGCCTACAACCAGCCTGCCTCAAGGCAGTTATGAACTCTAGATTATCCTCAAAAACATTAAACCACAAGCTAAAAATTCTCTTCACTAGGTCTCTGTCGCAGGTCTAATTTTCTTATCTTTCATCATTTATCTTTTTCCTAATTCTTATTTTCAGTATAGTTTATTTGGCTTCCAGGTGTTTCCCCGGGTTTCTGTATGCTGTTTCATAGGGAAGAATTATCCTGTCATAAAATTATTTCTTGAGCATTCATTACATCTCTCGGTTAAAATGGGTTCTTTTATGGTATTGATTCATTTGAGTTTTCTCAAAATGGGAAGAATTTTCAAAATGGTGTTTTCCTCAAGGTTCAGAGTATGTCTTAGCCTCATCTTTACTCTTTTTGAAATTCACTTTTCAAATTCTTGTCCCTCTTTTTATCTTTTTAAATTAAAATGTTTCCTTTTACTATTTTTTTATTTGAGTGTAGTTGATAGTCAGTGTTACATTGGTTTCAGGTTTTCAAGATCTCCATACATTATTCTATGATCACTACAAATATAGCCACCATCTGTCACCATATAACACTATTATAATATCATTGACTATATTCTCTACACTGTCCCATATCTCTTTTTAAAATCTCTGATTTTTATGTTTTCTGTTATTCCAATTTTCGACCTCATTTTACTTGGTTACTTTAATAAAATATGCCTGATTACACACTCTATGCTGAAAACCATAGCATTTGATTTATAGTAGTCTTCTTCTTCTTCTTCTTCTTCTTCTTCTTCTTCTTCTTCTTCTTCTTCTTCTTCTTCTTCTTTCTTCTTCTTAATTAACATATAATGTATTATTAGCCCCAGGGGTACAAGTCTGTGAATCGCCAGGTTTACACACTTCACAGCACTCACCACAGCACATACCCTCCCCAATGTTCATAACCCCACCACCCTCTCCCTAACCTCCCCACCCCCCCCCCCCGGCAACTCTCAGTTTGTTTTGTGAGATTAAGAGTCTCTTATGGTTTGTCTCCCTCCCGATCCCATCTTGTTTCATTTACTCTTTTCCTGTTCCCCAAACCCCCCACATTGCACCTCCATTTCCTCATATCAGGGAGATCATATGATAGTGACTTTCTCTGGTTGACTTATTTTGCTAAGCATAATACCCTCCAGTTCCATCCATGTCAACGCAAATGGCAAGATTTCATTTCTTTTGATGGCTGAATAGTATTCCATTGTGTGTGTATATATATATATATATATATATATATATATATATATATATATATATATTTCATTTGTTGATGGACATCTAGGTTCTTTCCATAGTTTGCCTATTGTGGATATTAATGCTATAAACATTTGGTGCACGTGCCCCTTTGGATCATATACAGTCTTCTTTACCTCTATCAGAACCCCAGGAAGCTTTATTTATTTATTTACTCACATAAACAGATGATCCAACACAACGTTTTTTGATGTTCCAATGTATTATAATGTCTTACCGCTTAACACTATGCTTACTGCTCTCTTTCACTGTCTGACTAAATCCTCATCATCACTATGCCATTTAATGAGAAAGAACATTTGAACTCAGAGTTCTCTCCATATCAGGGAATGAAGACTCCACCCTTCTGTTTGTGCAGGTAAAATAAATGTTGATGTCTGTCCTGCACATACCCCATCCTGTTCACCAGAATATTCACCATCAAAATATATACACAATGAGCTTTCTGCCTGTGGACGCCGCCGAGTAAGCATCGTTAAAGTCTCCCCTCCCACCGCCGTCATGTCTAAGTCAGAGTCTCCCAAAGAGCCTGAACAGCTGCGGAAGCTCTTCATCGGAGGTCTGAGCTTTGAAACAACCG
Organism: Mustela nivalis; assembly: GCF_964662115.1. Lineage (NCBI taxonomy): Eukaryota > Metazoa > Chordata > Mammalia > Carnivora > Mustelidae > Mustela > Mustela nivalis. The sequence goes on from NW_028134987.1 coordinate 69,227, forward strand.
ATGAGAGTCTGAGGAGCCATTTTGAGCAATGGGGAACACTTACGGACTGTGTGTTAATGAGAGATCCGAACACCAAGCGCTCCAGAGGCTTTGGGTTTGTCACCTATGCCACTGTGGAGGAGGTGGATGCAGCCATGAATGCAAGGCCACACAAGGTGGATGGAAGAGTTGTGGAACCAAAGAGGGCTGTCTCAAGAGAAGATTCTCAAAGACCTGGTGCCCACTTAACTGTGAAAAAGATTTTTGTTGGTGGCATTAAAGAAGACACTGAAGAACATCATCTAAGAGATTATTTCGAACAGTATGGGAAAATCGAAGTGATTGAGATCATGACTGACCGAGGCAGTGGCAAAAAGAGAGGTTTTGCTTTTGTAACATTTGATGACCATGATTCTGTAGACAAGATTGTCATTCAAAAATACCATACTGTGAATGGCCACAACTGTGAAGTAAGGAAAGCGCTCTCTAAGCAAGAGATGGCTAGTGCTTCATCCAGCCAAAGAGGTCGAAGTGGTTCTGGAAACTTTGGTGGTGGTCGTGGAGGTGGTTTTGGTGGGAATGACAACTTTGGTCGCGGAGGAAACTTCAGTGGTCGAGGTGGCTTTGGTGGCAGTCGAGGTGGTGGTGGATATGGTGGCAGTGGGGATGGCTATAACGGATTTGGTAATGATGGAAGCAACTTTGGAGGTGGTGGAAGCTATAATGATTTTGGCAATTACAACAATCAATCCTCAAATTTTGAACCCATGAAAGGAGGCAATTTTGGAGGCAGAAGCTCTGGCCCTTATGGTGGTGGAGGCCAATACTTCGCCAAACCACGAAACCAAGGTGGCTATGGTGGTTCCAGCAGCAGCAGCAGCTATGGCAGTGGCAGAAGGTTTTAATTACTGCCAGGAAACAAAGCTTAGCAGGAGAGGAGAGCCAGAGAAGTGACAGGGAAGCTACAGGTTACAACAGATTTGTGAACTCAGCCAAGCACAGTGGTGGCAGGGCCTAGCTGCTACAAAGAAGACATGTTTTAGACAATACTCATGTGTATGGGCAAAAAAACTCGAGGACTGTATTTGTGACTAATTGTATAACAGGTTATTTTAGTTTCTGTTCTGTGGAAAGTGTAAAGCATTCCAACAAAGGGTTTTAATGTAGATTTTTTTTTTTTTTGCACCCATGCTGTTGATTGCTAAATGTAATAGTCTGATCATGACGCTGAATAAATGTGTCTTTTAAAAAAAAAAAAAAATATATATATATATATACACAATGAAAACCATACCTCACCACTTCTATTACCACCCAGCATGCTAAAAACACCATCATATGTTCCTGAATTATTGACTTGATTGATAACCCCACTTCCACACATACTGCACTCCTTTCTCCATGCAAATTTATTTTGGTACAGCAATTTAACCTAAAAATCAAGTCATATGATTTTATTCTGCTGTTGAAAGACTTTTGGTATCTTCCCCTTTCATATTAAATAAAAACTGAAGGCGTTTCAATGTACTAGAAGGTCATACATCAATACGTTCTTCCTCTCTCCACCACTATGAACTCCTCATTGGCCTCCTTGCTTTTCCTCAAAAGTAACAGACAAGCTGTTCACACAAAGTCTATATACTTACTTGCTCTGCCTAGAGCAATCTTTTCCTTTAATATTTGTATAACACTCTCCTTCACTTCCTGGGTCTTTGTGCAAATAACATCTCATAAATGAGATATAACCACCCAACACAAAATAAAATTAACTTTCATCCCAGCATTCTCCAATGGCTTTTACCTTTCTTGTATTTCTTTGTATCACTTATCACCATCAACCATCAATCATTATTCTATTACTGGTTTATTTTCTTATTTGAGACAGAGAGAGAGAGAATTGGGAGGGTGCGCAGAGGAAGAAGAAAACACCCCACTGCCTAGAAAGCCTGCTGGGGAGTTACATCCCAGGACCCTGAGATCATGACCCAAGCCAAAGGCAGTCACTCAATGGACTGAGCCACCCAGGTGCCCCTCTATTATTGGTTTATTTCACTATTATATTTCAAAAGAATGTGAGCTCTTTGTGGTCAGGTATTTTATATGTTTTATTAATTGAAGTATTCTCAGAAAGGTAGCTGGCAGATTGTAAGGGCTCACTAAACTGTATTTTGTTGTTATTATTGGGCTCCTTTATGGGCTTTACCTCTTACGCTAGAAGTCTATCCTTCAGATGTAAGCGATAAGAATAGAGCCCTGCTGCCTGTTCAAATGTGTAAAAAGCCTGTATTAAGTGGATATTTTAAAAGCTAAATGAATGGCTTAATAGTTGTATATAGGGGAAAAGGGAACATATTTTCCACAGTTTAGAAGTGGAGTTCTTTTTTTTTTTTTTTTTTTTTAAAGATTTTATTTATTTATGTGACAGATTACAAGTAGGCAGAACAGAGATTACAAGTAGGCAGAGAGGCAAGCAGAGAGAGGAGGAAGCAGGCTCCCTGCTAAGCAGAGAGCCCGATGTGGGTCTCGATCCCAGGACCCTGAGATCATGACCTGAGCTGAAGGCAGAGGCTTTAATCCACTGAGCCACCCAGGCGCCCAGAAGTGGAGTTCTTTTATAGAGTTCTTGTACAAGCCTACACTATGGAACGATAATGGGCTGTTGTACATTACAATTATACAAACACTTTGGTAATTTATATCCTTTTTTAGTTATTCTTGACTGGATCATTTAATTCCTTAGGAGCATTATAGCATTTCAACTTTTCATGTTCAATAAACTTATTGGGGTTGCTACCTTTTTTATTCAAATGGAGAAATAGTCATGATTTAATCTAAATAAAGTGTTATTGATTGTGTTGTTTTCTAGGAATGAGTCGCACATGCTAGTTTAAAAGTTTTGTTAAATTCCCAAGTCTGTCACTGATAAAAGCCTTTTGTAGATTAGTAACTTGATCAAAACGGAAAAGTTATGTATCACCTATTGTTATACTATCTTTGTTTCCATCTTGCATTGTAATAACACCCATCTTAACTCTATTTAAGACAAATCATTGCCAGATGGATTTCTGGCATTGATTGCAGGATATGAAATCTAGTATAACTAAAAGTTTTTGGTTTTAGTAGCATATAAATCAATTTAGAAAAATATATGTATTTGAATATAAGATAAAGTTTTAAATTATTTGGCAATAATAAACTAAACTTTTTTTTTGTAAATTTTTATTTTCTAAAATTTCATTGAGCTCTCTTGCAATAAGAAACAAGTTACAAAAAATTAAGGTTTATTTACCCCAATTCAAAATTATTAGGAATATAATCATAGAGGTTGAAGTATTTAAAATATTGAACCCAAAATGTTTTATTAGGTAAATTCATGAATGCTGAGCATTCACTGTTAAAATATACTAATAACATTGATAGACTGGTAGAAGCCTAAAATCAAATATTTATTAAATATTTATATCCATATCTTTTCATAGCTTGGTAATTCATTTCTCTAGCATTAAATAATATTCCATTGTTTGCATGTACTACACTTTCTTTGACCTTTCACTTATGGAAGGATATGTTGGTTGCTTCCAAGCTTTTGTCAGTTATGAATAAAACTACTATAGACATCTTTGTGGGTATAGATTTCATCTTCTTTGGATAAATACCAAGAGCTGCTACTGCTGAATCATCTGGCAAGAATATGTTTAGTTTTGTAAGAAACTGCCAAGTTGTTTTCCATTCTTTATTCTCAATACACATGGAAGAACATTCCTGTTGCTCCACATCCTCACCAACATTTCGTGTTCTGTTGTCAGTGCTCTGGATTCTGGGTATGTACTGGTGTCTCTTTTTTGTTTTAATTTGCATTTTCCTGATGACATATGATGTGAAGCATCTTTTTATATGCTTATTTGCCATCTGTAATATTTTCTTTGGTGAGGTATCTGCTAAGGCCTTTGGCTCATTTTTAATCCGGTTTTTCCCCCATTGTTGAGTTTTTAGGGGTCTTTGTGTATTTTTGATTAACAGTCCTTTGCCAGATGTGTATTTTGCAAATTTTTTCTCATAGTCTGTGCTTTGCCTTTTCATTCTCTTGGCATTGTGTTTCACAGAGTAGACATTTTTAAATTCAGTGCTTGTGCTTTTGTAGCTAAAGTTATTGCGAAAACCAAGGTCATTTAAATTTTCTTCTATATTACCTTCTACATGTTTCATGTTTAGGTTTATAATCCAATCTGAGTTAATTTTTGTGAAGAGTGTAGGATATCTGCCTGGATTTATTTTATTTTATATTTTTAGATTTAGCTTCACCATTGCTACAGAACCATTTGTTTAAAAGATTGTATTTTGCTCTCTTGTATTGCTTTTGCTTTTCTATTAAATATAAAATATAATTGAATATATATATTCTGTTGCTTTAATCTAGTCTCTCTGTGGTATTACAATATCATGCTTACAATTATCGTTATGGTAAACTTTTTTTAAAGATTTTATTTATTTATTTGACAGAGAGAGAGATCACAAATGGGCAGAGAGACAGCCAGAGAGAGAGATGAGGAGAAGCAGGCTCCCTGCTGAGCAGAGAACCCAATGCCGGACTCGATCCCTGGCCCCTGGGATCATGACCTGAGCCGGAAGGCAGAGGCTTAACCAACTGAGCCACCCAGGCGCCCAATCGCTTTAGTAAACTTTGAAGTCAGTCCTCAGTCTTTGTTCTCCTTCAACACTATGTTGACTATTGTGAGTCTTTGCCTCTCCATATAAACTTTAAAATAAGTTTGTTAATATTAAAAAAAAGAACTTGCTGGAATGCATTAATTTTATAGATAAACTTGGAAACCAGTGACCTCTTGAGCTTAGCAGGAGATAGACCATGGACATCAGTTGTCACAGTGGTGCCTCTGGCAGAACCTATTGCAAATCCCTAGGCAAAATGAGACCTCAAGGATCTGAGAGAATGTCTAAGAAGTACTTGATACATCCCTTGGGTATGGTTTATTGAAGTGTCCACCTGTCTGAAAGCTGGGGAATCTAGATAAGGGAGGGAAAATTAGTTATGATAAAACATATCAACAAACATCAATAAATTTTGTAAAACTAATTGTCATGGCTCATATACAATATGACCAACAGAGGGACCATCAGAAGGAAAGCATCAGTTATGTTTATTGTGAAATTTTTTATTCAAAATAAAGCAATGTGAGGGGAAGACACAATGAGAAAATTACCATTTTTTAAATGGTAAACATCTTACAAAATGGAATAGGTTTTATATTCTAAGTAGTATATTGAAAAGTAAAACATTGGGGCGCCTGGGTGGCGCAGTGGGTTGGGCTGCTGCCTTCAGCTCGGGTCATGATCTCAGGGTCCTTGGATTGAGCCCCGCATCGGGCTCTCTGCTCCGCAGGGAGCCTGCTTCCCCCTCTCTCTCTCTCTCTCACTGCCTGCCTCTCTGCCTACTTGTGATCTCTGTCTCTCAAATAAATAAATAAAATCTTTAAAAAAAAATAAAAGAAAAGTAAAACATTAAAAAATAAAATTTCAATGAAAAAAATTATTTAATTTTTAAAAAGGTTAAAAATAGCAGAACCATTTTTCTTATAACTGGAAAATACACTGTATATACATCTATCAAAATAACTTGTCATGGGGGAGCCTGGGTGGCTCAGTAGGTTAAAGCATCTGCCTTCGGCTCAGGTCATGATTCCAGGATCCTTGGATCGAGGCCCACATCGGGCTCTCAGCTCAGCAGGGAGCCTGCTTCCTCCTCTCTCTCTCTGCCTGACTCTGCCTTATTGTGATCTCTGTCAAATAAATAAATAAAAACTTTTATAATAAATATTTGAAAAATAACTTGTCATGTCTGGAATCAGGAGCATATGGAAAAAAATAATATCTGAGGACAATACTTCTGCCATGTTTTGTGCCTTGCTAATATTTTTAAACAGTCAGGCAAATTTTAGCCTTATTGAAATACCTGCTAAGATACCTGCAGTGCCTTTTGGAGCCCTATGACTATAAAAATTAATTGCAAATATTCAAAATGTTTACTATGGTGTCACTATTTAGGGCCACCACCAAGTATGTTTCAGAAGTAAGCATAACTGTTACTCTTCCATAAGGCAAAAGGGCATATTTTCAGGAGTTCCATCTGCTGTACCAGGAGGTGAATCAAGTAATGATTTTTGTCTATAAAATAATTCACTTTTCAATCTAACATTCCTCATTCCACATTATAATAATAAAAACTAGGAGGAGACTAAAACAAACAAACAAATACAACTACAACAACCAGCTTTTACTACAGTGGAAAAGTAAATATAACCTTAGGAGTAGCCTAAAATTTATTTTTAAATATTTTAAGATAAACGTTTTTGTTAGAAAACCATATATTTTATATTACTAAGAAATAACAGGCAACGTTTTATTAACTTCTAAAAAGTCTAGTTACTTGTATTTATCTATTAAGTCATCTCTTTATGAAGTAGAACATGATCACACCTCTTGTATCTACCCAAGTTTGTATGCTTTGGTTGTTTTATGTTTGCTATTTCCTTGCTTAATTTTTACAATATTTGATACATAATAGTATCTTTAAGTCCATCTATGATTTCACAGAATTTGTTTGAACTTCATAAAAATGTACCATACTTTTTGCACTGTCCTTGTTTTACTTCTCTATTAGCTTTCCAAGTTTTATTCACTTTAGAGTGTGTAGCTATCATTTATTTTTACTCCTCCATAATGCTATGTTTACAAATTTGTATTTATCTGTACTTTTAAAAATATCTTAATTATATACCATTTCTCATCTCACGTAACACTCATGTTACTTCTACACTTATCAGATATTATGTAACTGAAAACCACAACTCAGCAACAATAGAACACCATTTTTCAAAATTAAATGGCTTACCAGAATTCTTTAATTCTATCCTTTATTTGTATTAGATGACCCTTTGTTCTGGTATTTGGCATTGTTCATATGGAGGAAAGCTTATAAGTTGATATTCCATAAATAGAAGGATTTTTATGATCGATTAATTATTTTCATTTAGAATGCATAGAATATGGTTGATTTAATATTTCTTTCTTACTCTCTGCCTGGAACATAGTGCTATCTATGCAATAGCCACTAAAATATTAAGTTAATTACCTAGACTTTAAACTGCATATTAATAGGAATAGCATACAGAACTCTTCTCAGATTGGGACACCTGGGTGGCTCAGTCAGTTAAACGCCTGAGCCTTTAGCTCGGGTCATGATCTTAGGGTCCTGGGACTCAGTTCTGCAACAGATTCCCTGCTTAGCCGGGAGTTTGCTTCTCCCTCATCCTGCTGCTCCCCCTGCTTGTGCTCTCTCTCACTCTCTCTCTTACAAATAAATAAAATTAAAAAAATAAATTCTTCTCAGATAGCTAATATAGAATATCGTCTTTGTATTCATCAAAGGGAAAGTGCCATATAATAATGAAATCCAGACTACTTCAAATTCATTTTTTAACCAGTAAGAAAGTACTGGAAACAAGCCAAAAATGTCTTCAATGAATTAAAGAAATAGATTGATTTTCAATATCTTAATGTTTCTAATGTTAAATTGCAAGATTTTTATACTAGATATCAGTGTAAATATTCATTATACAAGGATATTCTAAAAATAAACCTGAGAAAACTACTTGACATATATGATGACAAAAACCAATGTCAGTTTGGGTAAAACTTACAACACCTACCACCTGAAACTCTTGTTCTATATGGTGCCATCTTGTGATGCTGGGCAGCGGCAGTGAGCCACAGCTTCCAGTCAGCTAGAAGATTACAGGGGTGAACACCTGATATTCTTACAAGCATTCTATATATAGAATATATATATAGAATATATATATTCTTCTTTTTTTAGTGTAATATTTAATAAATTGCATGTGATATTTGATACTTTGTTATAAAATAGGCTTTGCTTAAGATGATTTTGCCCAAATGCAGGCAAATGTAAGTGTTCTGAGTATGTTTAAATAAGCTTAAGGTAAGCTATGATATTTGATAGTTTTGGGGTATTAAATGCATTTTCAATTTTTTATGTGTTTCTCTGTACATAGCCCCCTTGTAAGCTGAGGAACATCTCTATATGTATATGTAGCCTTGGTATGGCTTACATATTATTGGCATGAAACATCTAGAACAGTACGTGTGCCATAGAATTGTCTACAACATCAAACAAGTTTCTTGAAAACTTGTGCCAAAGGGGTTATGTCTTTAAGGATTCTTATTTCAGAAGGGTTCTCTCAAATGTAAGATTTTTCAGAAGTTAAGTGAAAATCTGACCAAACTAAACATTTTTCCATTTTCCCTAGTGAGCAAAGATAGCTAAAATCTATCTGCCATTTTCAACACTGTACTCAATGATTGTAATTCTAATTTAAGAACAGATTATTTATATCAAAACCACATGTTGGCCTAATCTTATACAATATTCATAAGTCACACTCAGACCCTTGGACACTTTTATTTGTTGAGTCTATATGGTACTACGGACATTCATCTTTTTTGACCTCATAGCTTCATGTATGTCTATACTTTTGAAAATACATGCATCATAGTTCCATTGTAAAATGTCTGGGTTATAAAATGTGCTATGCTATCAAAATGGTAATAAGAACATACAAATGACCTGATGTAATGAACTGGACCAGATTGCCAGATATCACATTGCATACCAGAAAGATTCAGTGGTAAGTTTTAAAATGGCCAGCTATACACTGACTGAATTATAACTCATTTAGCTTCTTTCTTTGTGTACAGTATTATACATTAGTCAGTATTATAGTAGATAAGTACTTTGGACAGATGTAAATATGCTGTAATAAAAAATGTTTTTCTTCTTTCTTTTAGTCCTTTTTACTTGTAAGACTAGCCACAAATACCACGCCTCCCCCAAAATAATTAGTAATCCAAATTTATCTCTAAATGAATTTATTGCACAGAAAAATATGTATATATATATATATATATACACTTACAGAAGACATGTTCAAAAATAGTTACACAACAGCAGGGCCCTAAATGTAAGCAGTATAGTTGTTTTGTTTTGTTTTGTTTTATTTCTTTTAAAAAAAGAGGTTATGTGAAATATTAGGATTTTATTTCCAGGCGTAGTATTTCAAGACAGTTAACTACACCTATAGTGTCAACAGCCTCTTGTTGGCAGTATGATTTTATTGGCTCCATGGAATAACAGCAAGAATTTACTATTGCTTCTTTCTTTTATGACACACACAGAAAAAAAAAATTGACACATTTGCTCAAGACCAACCAGAATCATTTTAACCTATCAAAATTGATGGGAGGCCTTCACTGCCAAAGTCACTGCTGCGTTTTCACAATTCACTGCAGACAATCTGCTACTCCCATTATGATAAAGGAGAGCAGAGTCATAATCAGGGAAGAAAGCTAGATTAATACTTGTAATTATCATTGAATATTTAGCCTGCTATAGGATTATTATTATTAGTGTCATTTGATAATTTTCTCTCATTTTATTAAACACAACTGTGAGTAATTACGCTACCTAATATTTCTCTGTATTGGCTGACTAGCTAGCAAACATTCATGAAAATATCCATTAGCCACACATATAAAATGCTGCATTATGATGCTGTTGAATCAGAACATACCACTACCTGATCCTGTAGCTCTTTGGGGATTTGCAAATCAATTAATTCTATGTTTATTGGATTCTTCCCATACAATTAGAAAATTTATAATCGAGTCCATGAACATTATTAGTTTTACCATTTTAAACCAGCAATCACACTTTGATTTTTACAACAAAAGCAGAAATATAAACACACACATTTGGATCAGTTTTCTCTTAGTCTGTCTGGACTTCAAAATCCTATTCCTCAAGATGATGTACACCAAAGTTCTGGATTAAACAAGAAATTAGATGGCACCTGAACACTTGGTTTAATATTCTCAAAAGGATTATGCAACTTCTTTCTTACAATATGACATTGTTTTACAAAGATCCACACTTTTATAATGTTAGTATTTATAATAATCAATAAAGTCAATTAATCATGATTAAAAATCAAACATAAAAATTTCTACTTTTTGCTTTTGCCCCCTCCATTTAGAACTTATTTATAGCCTGATAATTCAAAGGTCCCTATGTTTATGAAAATCTGGACAGAAATAGCTCTAAGATCCCATTCAGAACTTGATATTAATCTAAGTCTTTTGGCTCCATTTATCCTGAGAGCAAAGAGTAGGACAAAGGATTTGAGTACTGTTAGTTTATCTGGGAGATTATCCAAGGTAGAAAAGAATGGGAAAGTAATACAGTGAAGAAGCAACTTTGTCAAAGAGGTACATTGTTGATATAATTGTTGTGGATAGAAAATGAAGGCTTGCTTTTACTGAAAGGTCCTGAGAAACTTCTTTAAGTTGTCCTCATGAAGACCTGAAAACTGACAATTTTACCTATGGTTCTTATTTCCACTTCACTGAGAGCTGTCCTCAGAGGACATTAACTCTCCTACACTTTCAGGTTGTGTTGGAGACATTCTAAAATGAGAGAGAGAACATGAGATGCTATTAGTGTTAAGTAACTGCAATTTCCCATGGAACTATCCACCACAGGTTTGGCTATAATCAGGTGTTGGGCCTTGATATCAGAGGGATTTGAGGCAGTATCATTTTAGGTTAATCATTATATCTGAAATTTCCAAAAACTTCAACTGATGAAACTTTGATTATAAACCTATAAATATAACAATAAATCTACAGTATTCAAATTATTTTCATAGAAATACACAAACAAAGCATCAACTGATTAATATTTAAATGTTACAAAATACTGAACTGAAAGAATTTGGTCATATAACAACGTGTAAGAAGTAGAGCTTAGGTTTAGGTTAGAAGTCAGGATGCATTTGGGACTCAGTTAAGAAATTGAATGGAGGGACGCCTGGGTGGCTCAGTGGGTTAAGCCACTGCCTTCGGCTCAGGTCATGATCCCAGGGTCCTGGGACCGAGCCCCAAATCAGGCTCTCTGCTCAGCAGGGAGACTGCTTCCTCCTCTCTCTCTGCCTGCCTCTCTGCCTACTTGTCATCTCTCTCTGTCAAATAAATAAATAAAATCTTAAAAAAAAAGAAATTGAATGGATGTCTGACTATCTTATAGGTTTGCTAAAAATCAGTGACTTTGTGTTCACGTGTGGCTATGCGGGAATTTTTAACTTTCTCTAAGAAGTTATTAGATTGATTATATAATGGCAGTAAAGGATGGGGAAAAGCAAAGTACAAACCCCATAAAGACAAAGACACTGAGTATGAGAAAAGAGTAATAGATAAGAAGAATCAATGCATTTGAGGAAAATGGGAATTGAAATACACAATGATTGTTGATTTTTTTAGATGCAGAAATCAAAACTAGCTTGCAAGAAGGAAATAACAGAAGACATGTTGTGAAAAGGCAGTAACATGGAATAAAGGAGTAGGGAGAGCATATCAGGTAATTTGGATAGGAAGGAGTTAGGAGATAACTGCTTGATAAATTTTATATGGCCCACTTAAATGCACAGATTTCTCTTCTTTAATTTATATGGAGAACAGGGTGTCGTTTCTCTTCCCTTTCAGAGCACCCAAGGTGTACTCTTTCAGACTGAAAACCTGAAAAGCTCAGGACTCAGTTGCTTAAGCACAGCTGAGAGGACATATTTCAATTAAGATTTACAGTTTGCTGTAGGTAGTAGACTGTCAAAAGTGGTTTAACCATATTTTTCATTTAACAAGAAGACTACAGAGAGTGTTTTCTGGTGTTGGTTCAGAGTCTTAAGAAAGTCAAGTGAACTATCTTAGAGGTTTTCATGGCTTTTTATTCACAGTTGCAAAAATTGCTGTTGGAGTTCTCACTATTAAGCCCACATTTCTGGCAGAAAGATAGAGGTAAAAGAGAATGATATCTTGTACGACTGATACTTTGTCATATGGTTACAATGTAACTAGAAAAGAGACAATAAAATATTTGATGTTGTTTTAAGTTTCCTTGTTGTCAATCCCTCAGTGCTTTCTGATACTAAAGGAAAAAGTAGATGGATATTGACCTGGCAACTATCAACACCTGTCAGTCTCTCTTGGATAACCAATATCTCTATAATCTCTTCTTCCCAGTAAAAAAAAAATAAAATATATTCATAAACCACACTGTGCCATCTCAAGTTACTGCACCAAGATAAAATTACAATGATTTTCAGTTGTTCCAAATGGACAGAATACCCTTCCTTATGATATCATGTCTTATAAGATAGATAATTGGCTTGCTACCAATATACCCAGATGAGACTGTGGAAGAGACAGGAAAAAAATAATAATATTTATTTATTCCTTGGGTTGACCCTGTTTACACAGATGCATTACTATTAGAAAAGGTTGGTTTGGGACATTGGAATGAATTTACTTAATGGGTCTGTACGTAATTGGGTTGGAGAAAATTTTTAATTTCTACAAAAATTATTAGAATTCTATCTTATTCCCTTTTGATAATTTTCACATGTTAACAAAGCCAACGTTTTTGTCTAGCAGACAAGATCTTAAATCCTAACAAAACTCAATTTTTTCCTTTTTTTTTTTAAGTTTGAGAGCCTCATGTTCTCTCATGCTGCTTTAAATACAACTCAAAAAAACAAAAGGAGCTAAATGGGGCAGTAAGCCCAGACTTTTTATTTTAATTTATTTATCTTATTTTTAATTAAAAAATTAAAGATTGTATTTATTTATTTGAGAGAGAGAGAGCATGAGTGGGGCAGGGGGATGTAGCTGCAGAGAGAGACTGAGAAGTATACTCCCTAATGAGCAGGAAGCCCGATATGGGGCTCGATCCAAGGATCCTGACTGAGATCATGACCAGAGACAAAGGCAGATACATGTGCAAAATCCCTTTTTTTCTGGGAAACAATACTTTACAAGAGATGTTTGAAAAAGTACTGGGGAAACAACTTTAATCAGAGATACAAAAATTTAATTGACTTCTGTAAAGCTACAGGGATCCAAATGATGGGAATCCCAGGCCGTTTAGGTTGTGGACCACAGAGTATTCTTCTCTGTAATATTTTATTTTCTTCCATGTCTACTAACTCCAGTCCAAGTTCACTGATCTCTTTTTAGATAGTGCAAAACATGGCAAAGAATACCAAACAAGTGCCCAATATTCTACATTTATTACAGCATTTCTAACATATAGAAGTGTGTTATCAAGGCTGGTTCTGTGAACAAACCTAGTTATGCTAAAGTGTGTTTTGTTCTCCAAAAATTAAATTCATGATTATCACACAATTATAAAATACTTGTGTCAAGAATTTTTATTCAAAAATTAATAAGAGAAGCAGATATTAAAACTAGTTCACATGGTTATTTGGGATATAAGCAGAGTTGTGCAGCAGAAGTGCTCTGGGCCCATAATTTGGGTTATAGAATTTATGTTTTCTAATGAAAAATCACTAACTTGCATTATTGTTAACAAGAATCCTGTGCATTACCATCAGTTTTCTCCATTATAACCTCTTGCTCTACAGTTTGTAAATAACTTTGTCAATAGCAAGCTAATAAACGGGGTGACTCCAATGGATTGAGATAATCTCCAGAGTTTCTGCTACATAATGAACAGGACTCCATTGAAAGGACACCTAAGAGTTTATTTTGCCCAAAAATTTGATCACTTTTTTCACTGTCCTTACCTATTTTCCAAACCTAGTTCTTTTCAGTCTACAGACAACCCTGTATCTGACTGACTTGTTAATTCTGGGAATGTCTTGCAGATTAATTTGCTTGCCCGAGGTGGTTCCTCTAATTGATGTCTAAGAACCCTAATTAGTTAAGAAAACTTTTTTTTTAACATTTTCATTGCTATTTATTATTATTATTATTATTATTATTGCTAATATCTCTATTATAAATAATTCACAAGGGCATCTTTCTGACAAAAGACAAAGAGCTGGCTACTAGTAGAAAAAGTACATTTGACTCTGTCAGTGAAAGTGGTAAAGGGATTTGAGAAAATAAGGCAAAGCAGTGGAATTATGTGTTAAAACTTTAAATATTATAGACACATTTACTTAATTTCTAATACTGCTTATAATTAAAAAAGATGTTTTCCATGAACCACGCATTACAGCAAATATATTGTTTATACAGATTAAATTTTCATCAAAAGGGACGCCTGGGTGGCTCAGTTGGTTAAGCAGCTGCCTTTGGCTCAGGTCATGATCCCAGCATCCTGGGATCGAGTCCCGCATCTGGCTCCTTGCTCGGCCGGAGCCTGCTTCTCCCTCTACCTCTGCCTGCCATTCTGTCTGCCTGTGCTTGCTCTCTCGCCCACTCTCTCTGATAAAGAAATAAAATCTTAAAATAAATAAATAAATTTTCATTAAAAATTATAAGTGTATTTTTTTGTAGGATCATGATAAGCATTTTGCAGATGAGAAAAGTGAAATTTAGAAAAGTATGTCTCTTCAAATCCCTCATACAATATCTGGCCTAGATAGAAGGATATACTATCACAATTGAGGAAGATAATTGAGATTACTTAAAATGATAAACTTTACTGTATAGGGTTTTTTACAAGTTTGCCACAGATCCACATTTTTTTAAATATATATCTATTTGTGTAAAGAGAATGCACTGAGAAGTAAAAAGATAGTGATATATCAGTGCTACCAACTAATGGCTATAATATCATCACCTTATTTATGAACAATGAAACAGTGTGTAATATTTAAATAAATTTAAATAAATTCCTATTTATTTTATATATTTATAAATTTAAATGAATTCCTATTTATTTATTATTAAAGAAATTCCTCTAACAAACAGTATGTTTTGAAGGTTGCTAGCAGGAAAGTGTTGTACGACATGGAAGTAATCAGAAAATGTGATCTAAAATTCTGCTTTCAAGGGCGCCTGGGTGGCTCAGTGGGTTAAAATTCTGCTTTCAAGAAGCTATAACAGTAAGTACTGAGCATTAGCTATTATATGCTATGGATGAATAACTGAAATCTACATTTGAAACTATTGGTACACTATATGTTACCTAATTGAATTTTAAAAAGTTAATAAAAAAAACCACTATTTTATAAAACAATATTCCCAACAGGCTCTTTTGCTTTAAAATACTCACTTTGTTTCCTCTCCGAGAGAACACCAAATGGCGGATGACGCCGGTGCTGCGGGAGGGCCCGGAGGGCCCGGGGGCCCTGGAATGGGAGGCCGCGGCGGTTTCCGCGGTGGCTTCGGCAGCGGCATCCGGGGCCGGGCCGGGCCGGGGCCGTGGTCGGGGCCGGGGCCGAGGCCGTGGAGCTCGCGGGGGCAAGGCCGCGGACAAGGAGTGGATCCCCATCACCAAGCTGGGCCGCCTGGTCAAAGACATGAAGATCAAGTCCCTGGAGGAGATCTATCTCTTCTCCCTGCCCATCAAGGAGTCTGAGATCATCGACTTCTTCCTGGGAGCCTCCCTCAAGGACGAGGTTTTGAAGATCATGCCTGTGCAGAAGCAGACGCGCGCGGGCCAGCGGACCAGGTTCAAGGCATTTGTCGCCATCGGAGATTACAATGGACACGTCGGTTTGGATGTCAAGTGTTCCAAGGAGGTAGCCACTGCCATCCGCGGAGCCATCATTCTGGCGAAGCTTTCCATTGTCCCTGTGCGGCGAGGCTACTGGGGGAACAAGATCGGCAAGCCCCACACTGTCCCGTGCAAGGTGACTGGCCGCTGTGGCTCTATGCTGGTGCATCTCATCCCCGCCCCCAGAGGCACTGGCATTGTCTCGGCCCCTGTGCCCAAGAAACTGCTGATGATGGCTGGTATTGACGACTGCTACACCTCGGCCAGGGGCTGCACTGCCACCCTAGGGAACTTTGCCAAGGCTACTTTCGATGCCATCTCCAAGACCTACAGCTATCTCACCCCTGATCTCTGGAAGGAGACTGTGTTCACCAAGTCTCCCTATCAGGAGTTCACGGACCATCTTGTGAAGACCCACACCAGAGTCTCTGTTCAGAGGACCCAGGCTCCAGCTGTGGCTACTACATAGTTTTATACAAGAAAAATAAACTGAACTAAAGCTTGAAAAAAAAAATACTCACTTTGTAATGAGAGTCATTACTTTTGTCTAGCCAAATCTTATAGCACTGTTTATCCCTTCCCTGCTTTATCCCTTCCCAGTATCAATAAAGGCTCACTTGGGTTACCTAGAAGCCATGAGAAAGCTTGTAATAGATCTGGCTGGTTTTCACCAGCAATTTGACCACCATGTGCACAGGGAAGTCTATTGATAAAGGCTTTATTGCAATAAGTTGCAAATACATGGATGATTTTGAATTCTCTTTCTTGAGGTCTTGTTTCATGATAATAAATTTAGGGTGGCTTATTGGAATGGATGTTATTAACATATCTTCATAGTTATAAGCACATGGAATTGTAAAATAGATGAATGAATGTGGCATTACTGACAACCGTCCTCATTTTGAAATCAAATTACAGTGTACTAAGATGAGGAAGCAAAGCAGATTTGGGATTATGAGTGAAATAATTTTAAAAAGTATTAGGGGTATGATCGGACTATTGGGTAATTCAGTAGAAAAATGTCTACTGATTGAGATTCTGTGTTCCCTGATTTCAGAGAGAAGTTAAGATAAATAAGTAACACGAGGAGACTAGGAAGCCAAACATAAGTGATAATTTTGTGCCAGGGTGTGTATACATCTGTTTATCTTCTTGCTTTACCACTAAGGTTGCTCCTAGAGGAGAGTTTAAATATGTGTTGGAGCTAATCTCTGTGGATTACACAAGAAACCACATCCTACAGCTCTCCCTGAAACACCCCTTATGATTTCAATGTAATTTGGTTTTTGCATTTTTAGAAATAACAAAATACTTTGCAAACTCATCTACTTTATTACCATCACAAGTGAGTCAGCTGACTCCACATTTTAACACAGTGACAGTCACAGAGGAATGGAGGAATGAGTAGAGTTATCAATATATGTGCTTTTAAGAAGTATGACAGGGTAGCAGCTATTTCCAGGAACCAAAACATGGGTCAGCAGCTGTGCAGGAAAAGTGATGGAATAAATGACTCATTTCAGAGGAGTTCTATAACATATTAGTTCTATAATGTATCTTCAGCCCCCAATTACCCGCTTTGATCTAAAGATAAGGATTTACAGTTAAGGTCCCATTTATGATTTGACTGGTAGGGTCTGAATCATGTTTACTATTGTTTTGACTATTACTTGAAACCTATAGTAGTACTTGGGATATGTGTTGTGTATTCTGTGAACATGTGCTATTTTTAGATTAGATAATTTCTGTCTCGAACCCCTGTTCATTTGTTTGTTTTTGTTTATTTGATAGTGGTTTCAGTAAATGGATATATCTGAAAAATTGCAAAGCCACTATTAAAACAAGTTATTATTATATATAGCATGGAATTGCACATTCCTCCTTTGAATCCGACAGAGCTTCACCATATCCTTAACAATTTGGGAAAAACATGCTATTATTTTTCTTTATAAAATTTCTCCTGTTAGGCTGTGATGGTTGTCATCAGCAGTAACTCCTCTGAAGGCTTTGTCAAAAGAGTTGAAAAAATTGGAAAGGTGTGTGAATGAAGCTGTTTGTTGAATATAAAGAAAAGAGCATTGAAATACAATTCACACTCTTACTTCTCCTTCTATGCTTTCAGATGTTTGTCATTTGAAAATTTTGCTTCTAGAAGAGATGCCCTATATAATTCTTACTTTAAGGAGCAAGTTGCTTTTATAATTTTTTTATTATTCTACCATTCCAGTATTTCCATTTAAATTAAATTCAATACCATTTAAAAAAAATCAAAAGTGCAGCCAGTATTCAATTCCTGGGCTAAATAATTTTAGAAAGCTTTGTGTTATTGAACCTACGGGGTTTTTATGTAGTTTGAACTCTTTCTTTCTGTGATTTTTCCCATTAGTCATGTAAGTGACTGCAATATAACAGACATTGAGGATAAAGAAGGACTGAATAGAACAATCCTTGGCCTCATGAAGTTGAGAATCTAGCAAGGGAGTCAAACAATTCAATCATTCAGAGACAATTTATTGAGTGCCTGGCCTAAGATGAGCACAACAAAACCCCAGCCCAGAGGAATCATTTTAATGGGAGAGATAGATAATAGGTAAGCCAACTTTAAAAAAAAAAAAACGTACTGATTTTTCTTTAATAGAGATGCGTATTTGAACTAAATAAGCACATTTTTAAAAGAGCAGTGATTGAGAAGAGGTTTTTAAACTGAGTGGTCCAAAAGGGCCTCCCTGAAAAAGTCTGTTTTGAACAGATTTCTGAATAATATCAGCTAGGAAGCTGCGTAAAAATCTCAGGGATGGGTGATTTTTCCAGTCGAAAAACTGTAAAGGCTCCAAAGTCACAATAGAGCTATAAGTTTCTCTAATAAAGTAACTTCTGACAAAGAATGAGAAGAAATAACTAACCCAGGTTTGAAAGAAAAGGGACAGACTTTCTATGGAATTCATATTTAATTAAAGCTCTAAAGGACAAAAATACAATAGAGCAAAATTCTGGTCACGCTGATATACCTAACGAAAGTTCATAAACAAGCTTTGGGTAGCAAAGAGTGTGTGGGAATGTTGGTAAGAACAGTGGGGAAGAGTCATCCCTGAACATGTTCTTAAATGAAGCAATTCTTGTGTTGTATTAAAGGGTAAATTGGAGTTTGCCTAAGTGATTAGAGAAGGATGCCTCAGCTTATGGAAGTTCAAAGCCATAAAGATGTGATAAACTACTGCAGATATTTTCATGTATATTTGTTGTTGCTTCTAGTAATGGTGATCTAAAAACTCCTACTTAAGACAACTAAAAATCCAGACAAAATAGCTTTTAAAGTTAAAAATATCAGAATGATTATAAAAATAAGTGAGGGATTACTGGGCCAAAATACGAAATACAATGAGAGCCTAGAGATATATGCCCTGAAGCCATTTTAGCTATGAGAGCATTTGAAACTGCTAAAACACACTGAGCTGTGTTGTTCATAGACTCTTGATACTAGAGAAACAAAATTCAAAATCCAGCAGCAATCAAATTTGAGGACTTTGGTACAACCCAAATTTAACTTGAGATCCCCAAAGCACAAGGAGAAGCAGAAATAAGACTATAGCCTACCTTGCCTTCTGTGTAAACTGAGAAAGTCAATCACTGAATTTGGAGTATGATTGTCTTGTAGAGTCTCAGATATAAGAGAAAATCCTACCAAGGAGGACCATACCATTATTATAGCTCTTAATTATCCCTACTCAATAAGAGTTTCAAATATAATGTCTTGAACATAGCAAAATGTAACAAAGCACACAAAGAAAAACCATTAACAAGATTTGATAGACAAAATGGGATTAAGTATGATGTTAAAATGATCAATAAAGATTGTAAAATGGCTTGATTACTCTGCTCAAAGAAATGAGAGGGGAAGCAAATTGAACCAAAAACTGACACTAAAAATGATATTGAGAAAGGTTTTATAAATGAACAAATGGATACTCTAGAACTTTAAAAATATGACAGCTAATTTAAGGTACCACAGGGGTGCCTGGGTGGCTCACTTAATTAAACCTCCAATTCTTTTTCCTTTTTTTTTTAACACCTTAATTTTATTTTATCTTTTTCATTTGGCTCAGGTCATGATGTCAGGGTTGTGAAATAGAGCCCAGAGTTGGGCTCTGTGCTGAGCCTGGAGCCTGCTTAAGATTCTTTTCCCTTCTTTTTCTATCCCTCCCTGCACTCTCACTTGCTAGCTCTCTCTTGCTTGCAAATAAATAGATAGATAGATAGATAATAGACAAAGAAAAATAAAAGCAGATTATGAAAATAAATATAAAGATTTTGAAATGAAAACAAGTTCAAAATAAAATAGAGAAGACCTACACAGCTTAAAGTTCA
The DNA here is from genome assembly GCF_964662115.1 of Mustela nivalis. NCBI lineage: Eukaryota > Metazoa > Chordata > Mammalia > Carnivora > Mustelidae > Mustela > Mustela nivalis. Next base: position 89,178 of record NW_028134987.1, read on the forward strand.
TTCAGAAAATCTACTATTAAAGAAGTCAGTATGACACAATGTTAAGATATCAAAAGATTTGAGCATGCACTTTTCAGAAAGGGTAATCCAAATGGCCACTCATATATAAAAACTGTTTATCTTTATTATGAATCTGGAATTAAATTAAATTAAATTAATAATAAATTAAAACCTAAAATGACATACTATTACACACTTACCATATTGGGCAACAGTAAAATTGCCTTGCAAGAATGTGAAAGAATGAAAGTGCCCATAATAAAAACATTTGAGGTAAGTTGGACAATATTTAGAAAACTTAAAAATAAAAATAAAAATTTGGTCCATTCCTAGAAATACAACATGGAACTAAATGAATATTTTCACCAGGATATGCAAACAGATGATTATAGCTATTTCATTCATAACAGCAGATCAGTAGTGGTCTATTTGCACAATGTTACATTAAATAAGAGAGAATATTAACAAACTGGGAGGAGGGGCTAGGTTGTTATCATAAACAGATCTTCTATGGTGCTGATTATGTTCTATTTCTCAAAATCTTTAAGTTAAAAAAGTTTTCACATTATATCTAGATAGATAGATGATAGATAGATATCCCAGAAGCTGCAATGCTAGGCTAAGACCAGGCTTTAAAGGGCTTTTCTATACTCTACTAAATACTTGAAACCATTCATTATATCATAGCTCAGTGTTCAAATCTCCATTTGTTTCCTCAGTTTCCTAATATTTACCTTAAGGTGACCTGATCCAGACTTTTGATCACCTTTGTCTAAATATTTCTATTTTAACAAAGTCCTTTTTAACACTGAGAGACTAAAACTTAGAAAAATACTCTTTTATCTCACTAGAGTGGAAAATATATAGTTACCCATTAACTAATGATATCCATGTCTACATTAGATCAATGACATTTTTAATTCTTGGGAGCTTTTGGTTAAATGAAATTTTTAAGCTTCCTTTAAATGAAGCTTTAAGCCATCACCACATGAATAAAATTAAAGAACCAAATGAAAACAGGCCAAGTATTTACAGAGTAATAGAATGTGCAATGGTAAGAGTACAATTCTGAAATCATAAAGCCTAAATTAGTGTGATGCATTTTTGCTACCCATGTAATCATAAACCAGTTATCCAAATGTGTTAGCCTCAGTTTTTTCACCCATGAAATGGTGATGATAATACTTATTATGCTGCGTTGTTGTGTGTATGTGATGAAGCATGGAGCATGAGAATCTCATATTCCATGCTAAAATGATAGCTATTTTTATACTTATAATAATTCTAGTAATAGTAATTAAATTGTTCAAAATGGTAATATTCATTTATATTGAGGCATTGTATTGACTATTCATAGACACATTTACCAAAATAAATTTCATTTTACTTTACCCCCTCTGAGGATATATATTCCCTAATTCAATATGAATCTCTTTATGAATAATAATTATCATAATAAATATGCTGATTTGTCTTCTATTTGTTTTTAGGGAGGTATCCTTTACTGTTGAACATGAAACTTAAGCAAGTCTGTCTTATTCAAAATTTGCATGCTGTTTTCTTATGAAACTAGATTATAGAGTTGTATGAAATAAATTCATGCAGTTAAGACATTGATGTTTGGAACACTGGGTGGTCAGTTTAGTATTTCAAAAGAAGATTTTAAATTTAAACCTTAAAACTGAGCTCTTTCAGCCTTATTTATAGACCATCCTTCATGTTTCATAAGTACTCCTCCATTGTAAACTAAGTAATACTTTTTGTCACAGTGTATATAATGAAAATGGATTTTATATTCTATTATTTCAGAGTTAGTTGCAGTTTCTACTGCCTTACTTCCTTTTTTGAAAAATAGATTAATTCTACAAAAAGTTTTTTCCAGGTTTATTGAAAAAAATCGACATATTTGTAAATTTAAGAAATGATTTCTTATAACATTGCAAACCTTTAACATTGTGTAAATTTTGTACAATTTGATAAATTGGTATACATCTTTATTGCAATATAATCTACATAAAAATGTTAATACATTTTTTTGTATAGTTGCCACTGTTTTTTATGCATTTATCATAAGGAATTTTAAGATCTACTCTCTTAGCAACTTTTATGTATATAGTATAGTAGAGATAAACTTCAGAGGTCTTGTGGGTTTTGTTCCAGACTGCCTCAATAAAGTGATTATCTCAATAAACTAAGTCAAATTATTATATTTTTTGGTTTCCCAGTGCATATAAAAAATTATGTTTCCCAGTGCATATAAAAAATAAAAACTATACTGCACTGTTCAAAAGCATTATGTTTTTAAAGAAAAACAATGTATATACCTTAAGTACACTAGTTCTGAGTTTTCAGTGGGTCATAATTACTGATCACAGATCACCATAACAAATACAATAATAATGAAAAAACTTGATATATTGCAAGAATTACCAACATGTGACAAAGAGACACAAAATGAACAAATGTTGTTAGAAAAATGGTGGCAGCAGACCTCTTTTATACAAGATTGCTATAAACTTTCAACTTGTAAGAATGTGATATATGCAAAGTTTAATAAAGGGAAGCACAATAAAAAAAAGTATGTATATCTTATTAACTATGATCATCATGCTGTACATTAAATCCCCAGAACTTTTTCATATTATAGTTGCAAGTTTGCACCCTTGGACCACCTTACTCCACCCCAGGTTCACTCCTTGTCAACTCAACTCTAAGTTTCCATTAGTTTTCCTTTTCCTCAGATTCTGTATGTAAGGGATATCATAATACATAAATTAAAAAAATATATAAAATCTTTGAAATATTTCACTTAGAATAATACCTTCAAGATCCATCCATGCTGTTGTAAATGGCAGTATTTCTTAATTTTTCATGGTTAAGTAGTATTCCGTAGTATATATTTACCATACTTATTTTACTCATTCATCCATTAATGGATACTGAAGTTATTTCCATCTCTTGCTTAGAGTTAATAATTTTATAATAAACATAAGAGTGCAGATATGTCTTTGAACAGTGAACTTCGTTTTCTTTAGATAGATACCTAGAAGTGGGATTACTGAATCATATGGTAATTTTACTTTTAATAATATGAATAATCTCCATACTGTTTTCCATACAAATTTATATCCCTATTACAGTGCATAAGTTCCCCGTTTTCCCCAATATTTACCAAAATTGGTTAGTTTCAATTTTTTGGTAGTATATATTCTAATATCTTGCTGTGTTTTTCAGAGGTAAACAACAACAACAACAACATAAGGACTTTGCCCTGAGATTTTTACGTTGAGCACTTTTTAATGCTCCTGTTGGTCATTTATATAACTTTTTTGAAAAAAAAAAAGTCTATTGAGATCCTTTTGCTATTTTTTTAATCATATATTTTTTTCTATTTGTATCTGTTGGTTATTAACCTCTTTTCAGATATAAGATTCGTAAGTATTTTCTTACATTCTGTGGATTGTGTTTTCATTCTCTCTCCCTTTTTTTGGCAATGCAGAAACGTTAGTTTGATGTAATACCATTTATTTATTTTTGCTTTTTTTGCTTGTGTTTTTAGTCTGGTATCCAAAAAACTATTGGCAAGACCAATGTCAAGGAGAATTTTTCCTATGTTTTCCTTTAGGAAATTTAGTTTCATGCATCACCTTTAAGTCTTTAATCTATTTCAAGTTCAGACTTATGAGTGATATAAGGTTCCCTTTTCATACTGTTTATGTGACTATTCAGTTTTAAATATCATTTATTGAACAGACTATCTTTCCCCATTACATATGTTGGCCCCTGTCAAATATTAGGTGACTGTATGAAAGAATTTATTTCTGGACTCTCAATTCTGTTCTACTTGTTTATTGGTCTGTTTTTATGCCAGTATACTTTATTGTTTTGAGCATGAGGGCTTTGTAGTATAGTTTCAAATCAAGAAGTGTAATCTCCCTTCTTCATTCTTTCTCAGAACTGCTTTGATTATTTGTTGTCTTTTATGGTCTCATATAAACTTTAGGATTCTTTACTTACTTCTGTAAAACAATAATATTGGATTTTTTTTTAAGATTTTTAATTTATTTATTTGACAGAGAGAGATGACAAGCAGGCAGAGAGGCAGGCAGAGAGAGAAGAGGAAGCAGGCTTCCTGCTGAGCAGAGAGCCTGATGCGGGGCTCGATCCCAGGACCCTGGGATCATGACCAGAGCCGAAGGCAGCGGCTTAACCCACTGAGCCACCCAGGCGCCCCTAACATTGGATTTTTGATAGGAATTGGATTTACAGATGGTTTACGGTAGTATGGACATTTTAACAATGTTAATTCTTACCATTCATAAATATGAGCTATCTTTCCATTTCTGTCACCTTCAATTTCTTTATCAATGTCATAGTTTATGGAGTACAGATCTTTCATCTTCTTAGTTAAATCTATCCCTAAGTATTTTATTATTTTTGATGCTATTGTGAATTAGATTGTTTTCTTTATTTTTTCAGATAGTTCATCATTAGAATGTTAAAATGCTCCTGTCTTGTGCTTACTTTGGCAGCACATATACTAAAATTGGAATGATGCAGAGAAGATTAGCGTGATCACTGAACAAGGATGACATGACAAACTGGGAAGCAGTCCATAAAAAAAAAAAGAAACAAAACAAAATTCCTTTCTTTTATATATTGATCTTGTATTTGGTAATTTTACTAAATTTGTTTATTCAAATTTTTTGTGAATTTTTTAGGATTTTTTAACATGTAAGTTCATGTTATCCAAAAAAAGAAAATTTTACTTCTTCCTTTTTTTTTTTTTTTTTGGAGTCTCTTATTTCTTTGTGTTCCTTGTTTCTCTGGCTAGGACATCCACTACTGTGTCAAATGAGAGTAGTGAAAATGGACACACTTGTCTTTTTTCTGATCTTTAAGGGGAAAACTTTCAAAAGTTTTGATTGAATATGAGATTAGCTCTGGGCTTGCAATCTGTGTTTTTTCTTTAATGGGTTTTTTAAATTATTTTTTAAAATTTTTTATATAATGTGTTTTATCCCTAGGGGTACAGGTCTGTGATTCACAGCACTCACCATCACTCACCATAGCACCTGCCCTCTCCAATGTCCATACCCCCACCATCCTCTCCCAACACACCTCCCCCCAGCAACCCTCAGTCTGTTTTGTGAGATTCAGTCTTTTATGGTTTGTCTCCCTCCTAATACCATCTTTTTTTATTTTTTTTTCGTACGCCCGAAACTGCCTATGTTGCATCTCCACTTCATCATATCAGGGAGATCATATGATAGTTGTCTTTCTCAGATTGATTTATTTCGCCAAGCATAATACCCTCTAGTTCCATCCACGTCATCACAAATAGCAGGATTTCATTTTTTTTGATGGCTGCATAGTATTCCATTGAACATATATACCACATCTTATTTATTGATTCATCTGTTGAAGGACATTTAGTTTCTTTCCATAGTTTAACTATTGTGGACATTGCTGCTATAAACATTTGGGTGCATGTGCCCCTTCAGAATGCCACGTTTGTATCTGTAGGGTATATACCCAGTACTACAAGCACTGGGTCATAGGGTAGTTCTATTTTCAGCTTTTTGAGGCACGTCCACGCTGTTTTCCAGAGTGGTTGCACCAGCTTGCATTCCCACATACAGTGTAGGAGGGTTGCCCTTTCTCCACATCCTCGCCAGCATCTGTCATTGACGGACTTGTTCATTTTAGCCATTCTGAACGGTGTGAGGTGGTATCTCATTCTGGTTTTGATTTGTATTTCCCTGATGCCGAGTGATGTGGAGCATTTTTTCATGTGTCTGTTGGCCATTTGAATGTATTCTTTGATGGAACATGATAGTGAGCTTAGGGAATCACCAAGTTAATGAAAGAGGTGCCTCTTGTAGGTGAAGTAAGAGTGAGAGAAAGAAAAGAGGGCTTATCCTAGATTGGAGAACTCGGGGCTGAAAAGGACGCTCATCTGGGAGCAGAGAAAGTGGTCCAGAATCAGAGGCACAGAGGACTCCCAACACCTTCCACAGAAGCGGAGCACCTAAAGACATAGTGCCATTACCCCTGAAAATCTAGGCATGGAGGTATTCTCTTTAGGCAAATAGGCATCGGAGAATAGTTTGTCCATAGCCCAGTCACTGACTTCAAGAGGAAAAGCTATACCAGCTCTCGAAGCAGGCCGGATAGCTCAAGCAACAGCAGCCAAGCCAAAATCCTTATCCCCTGCATTTCTGAACAATGACAGAGCAGCGGTTCTGTCTAGAACCAGGAGGTATTCAGAAGTCAATTGTTGGGTCCCGGGTTGTGTCCATCAGTTCAGACGCGGCCTTCAGATCAACTCATGATTCCAGGGCCTTGGCATTGACTCTGTTCTCAGGTTCTCTGCTCAGGGGCAAGTAAGCTTCTCCCTCTCCAGCTCCACCCCCTGATTGGGATCTCTCTGCCTCTCTGTCCAAACGTGCATGTGCATGTTCGATAAGATAACAAAGACAAAAACAGTGCACAATAATTGACTGGGGCCAAAGGATGTTTTATTGAATTTGGACCTAGGTTCCTATGGAGGGCAGCCAGGTATAGAGAACCTCCCACCATCCTAAAATGCCCGACCTTCGCTTGGAGCTTCCTTGTTCATTCTCCTGTTCTTTGCCTTCCTGGATCTCCTCACCAACCTGCAGCATCCGCTGTCTGTCGTGCTGTACTGACCCCTTGTTAACACATTGTGCATCCTCTCGGGGCTCCATTGGAACATGCCCATCTTCCTCAAGAGGCACTGTTTGCTTATCGCATGTAACCATTTGGGGGATGGTCATGAGAGGGTGAAGGCAGGCTTGTGCTGCCACATCTCCATGCAGTTCCACAGAGGGTAGCTGATCCACCATGAGGGAGTGCTCAAGGTTCTTCCACATTCGAATCCTCTTCAATGCGTCCTTTTGCACATACAAGTTGTCTTCCTGAAATGGGCACCGAAGTCTTTCAGATGGCTTCACTTGGGCTTGGGTCTCTTCCAACATGCTCTCCGTTGGCTTCTGTGGACTCCAAGAACATGAGTCCGTCCTGGACCTAAGGTTCTAGGGTGTAGACTCTGCCTTGGATGCATGGTCTTTTTGGAAGATTGGGAGGCCTTGTTGGCACCGTTTCTGGAGACCATTGAGGTACTCGTGTGCTTTCTGTGGAAGACTCCAGACATGTCTTTGGCACGGTTGCGGGGGTTCACTTTGAGCTTCCCTTGGGTGGACCTTTTCCTGTTGAGATGCTCCATGATTTGGTGGGAGGGTCTCACCCTTACGCAGGGCTCAGATTTCCTCCCCTGAGGCATTGCTTGCGGTCTGTTAGTTTCTTGGCTTGTCGTTGCTAAGATGGAATGCGGCATCTTGCCTTTCTCCGAGGTCCAGAGGGCTGGTGCTGACACTCACGACCAAATACTATGAATTGGGCCATGGAGAAGGTGACACCGACTCGCTTCGCAAACTGTGTTGGTGAGAGACCCAGGCGGCTCCAGCAGTTTGGGACGGCCTGGGGTCCTCTTGGCCCACCCATGACTACTCCAGTCAAGTGTAGTGATCAGGTCTGGGTTGATGAGGAGTGGTTGCTATGACCTCAAAGCTTTGTGACATCACAGATGCTGGCTTCACTGAAGCAGCTGTCCCTCTCCCATGACCTTGGTGTCCTATGGCTTTAAGTAGGAAGCCCCAGGAAGGACAAAACAAGAGCCCTCTGAACCTGATCAAGAACTCAGGATGTCTTGTGGTTTAATGTCCAACTTCCCCTTTCTGGAGACATAGAGGAAGGAAAATGACATTCAGTATACCTTCCTTTAGGCCAACATATCCCCAGAGACGGCAAGGTGTCCTTTTACACTACAATTTCTAGATATCTCAAGAAAAGGTGAGGTCGCGTGTATGAGCAGCTCTCCGTGGGGTTTTTCGTCCTGTGGGTGAGAGCGTACTTTGTCAGCGTCTTTTGCTTATGGGTCAGTGATGACTAAGGTACGGAAAGTCCCTTTCCGAGGTAAAAGGTGAGGGCATCGCTATATGGTGCCGTCTGTGTCCTCGTCTCCTAGTGTTCTGAAACACGCGGCTAAGGGATGAGGCCTCTGTCTACCTGGCTTTCCCTTAAATACCTTTGCAAAGTCTTTGAGGAGAGTGATATTCTGCATCTGAGCTAACTCTCAATGAAGAGGCCTGGACCGAACCCGTTGTTATTATTAGTTAACTGTACTTGTTGTGGTAACGGGTATAAACATGTGGACCAAGACTCTTTAGTCAGAAGGAAAGGGACGGCCTATACCGAAGGCTTGCAAGGCCCATTCGAGCAGAACTTTGGAGTGAGTCGCAATGCCCTTGCAAGGACTAGTGGATCAGGAAGTTTGGGTCCATTTCGGCACCACAGTATTCCTCTGCCGTCGAGTGAATGAACCCCTGGACCTTGCCTTGACATGAATGTCCCATGCCCTGCTGTTGGGAAATGGAAAAGGCAAGCAAACAAAGGGAAATGTCATATGGCTACCCACAATATGTGCCTCGGGAGGAATACCTTGGCCCACTTAAGGAAGGGAATAATAAAGGGCAAGAAGTCAGAGAAGGAGACCCACCAGGAGTGACTCAGGACTCTGAGAATCCAGCTGAGGGCTACCGAAAAGAGAACTGATTAATGGGTGGTCAGGAGTTGTGGCATATATTAGGAGGAGCACTAGGACATCCATGCAACTAAAGCATCCGTGAATACTCTGTCAAAAATGGATGATGGATGATAGGCAGGCTTTCTCAACAGATAGCAACAACAACATCAATTCATAGGAAAACAATGTGGCCCTCTCAAAACCAAAGGAAGTCACAGGGAGAAAAAGAAAGAATTATATTGTTTATTATCTTTCCTTATTGAAATGACATTGGGTGGGTTTCCTAAAATGTCCTTCTTTGAATTGGGTCTTTATCCTTGTGAATTAGAGCTTACCCGCCTCTTCCATCTCTGGATTTGATGAGAGGACATGACAATGCCTTCACTAAATACCTAGAAGAGTGGCCCAGGAAAATGATCTTTTAGGCCAACCTTTCTCCAGAGATGGCAAAGTTTTCCTATTTCCTCTGAAATATCTAGAGATATCAGAAACAACAAGTCCTCTGGTATATCATCCCGTCTCTCTGAGGTTTGTCATCCTTTGCATGAGAGAGTGACATTATACATTATAGCTAATCCTTAAGGAGGAGCAATGGACAGCACTCCTTGTTACCATTATTTATCTCTACCTACTGTGTTAATGGGTATAACCCTGTTGACCAAGTCTCTTTAATCAAAGGAAAATTAATGGCTTATATTGATGGTCTGCAAGGCTCACTTGAACAGAACTGAGGATTGAGCTGCTATGTCCTTGCAAAGACTAGTGGATAAAGAAGGTGTGGTCCATATTGGCAACAGAGTATTCCTCAGCAATTAGGGAGGATGAACTCTTGATTCTTGCACTGGCATGAATGCCACAGGACTGGGTTTGTGAAATGAAATGGGCAAGGAGACATAGGGAAATATCATATGGCTTCTCTCATATGTGCCCTTGGACGAATACCACGGCCCTTAGTAGAAAGAAGGAAAAACTGAAGGGGATAAGTCAGAGAAGGAGACAAACCAGGAGTAACTCAGAACTCTGAGGAATCAAGCTGAGAGTCAAGGAAAAAAGAGACATGCAGGGAATGAGGGAACGGGCTAATGGGTGTTGAAGAGTTCTGGCATATCTTAGGCGGAGTACTAGGTCATATATGGAACTGAAGCATCAGTGAATACTCTGTCAAAAATGGATGATGGATGACAGGCTGGCTTCCTCAACAGTACAAAATAATACAAAAACAAGCTGGCCCTTTCAAATGCAGGTGAAGACAGACAGAGAAAACGAAAGAATTATATTTTTATTATGTTTAATTATTGAAATGGAATATAATTTATTTCCTAAAATGTCATTATTTGAATTGGGTCTTTATACTAGTAAAGTGGAGTTCATCCACCTCCTCCATTTGTGGAATTGATGAGAAGAAAATGGCATTGCCTTCTCTAAATGTCTAGAAGAGTTGAACAGGAAATGATTTGCACCTCGCCATCTGTGTGTTGACAGGGGTTTGATTACTGCTTCAAACGCTTTAGTCACTACTACAGAGCTGAGATTTTGTAGGTTTCCTGACCTAATCTTTGGAGTGAATATGTGTCTTGGAATTTATCCTTTTCTCTCAGTTCTTTTCTTTTGGGTTTGCTTCATTAGTGCTATTCTTCACTTCCTCCCCATCTTTTGTGTGTCTTATCTGTGTGTGTGTGTGTGTGTGTGTGTGTGTGTGTGTGCTGAGTGTGTTTCAAATAACAATTATAATTAAATTGATGGAGATAGGAAGTCGGTATTTAATGGATAGCAGTTCCATTTGACATGCCTTGAAAACTCACATTCCCTCTCTTTCAGCCACATTTCCTACAAAGAATGTCATCTTTTGTCCTCTTTGATAAACACATATTTTCTCAAACCTGACCTCAACAAACACCACATTTTGTGTGCCTGGGTAGTGTCGTATTATTTGTCCATTTTTCCCTTGCTTTTTCATATGTCTCTTGACAGTCATGAGAGAGTGAAATTGTATGTTATTTGTCTTTCTGGGACTGATAGATGTGACGTAGGCTAATGCTCTCCACAATTCTGCCACATGAGGCAAGTGGAAAGAATTCATTCTTGCTTATGGCTGGGTAAGATTCTGTGGGGCTTTTTCAGGACAGTGAGATGGTAGTAGTGTCTGGTAACTCCAGACTTGTCTTTATCCAGGAACACAACAGGAAGATTACCACATCAACTTCAACATGGCAGAAATGAACTGGAGCCCACAAAGCAAACTCCATAGCAAAAGAGAGAATAAGTTGCAATCACTAATGGAGAAGACTGGAGACATGGTTTAGGGGAAAAGTGGAAAGTTGGTAATTCAGAAGGCAGTGAGACAATGCAATGGGCAAAGCCACAAGAGATCGGAGCACACTTGGAACCCACAAGGAGTACGTTCTCCAATTCCATTGATTCTGACCATCAGGGGGTCTGAATCATACTAGTTCATGCCAACAAAGGGCCTTGAGGCCTGGAGATTTTAGATCAGCAGCCTTGGCATATCAACTCAAAAGAACACTGTATTTCTCTGTCAGAGAACACCAACAAATAGCCAGGTGAAGACAGCCTGGAAACCACGATTAGAGACAATACCAGGTGACACAGTGGGAAGATGGTGGGTTCTGGCTGTACATTAGTGAGAGGCAGTGTTCTTGGAGATGATTTGATGGGGGCAAAAGAAATTTGGGGCTCTCGCACAGGCAGCATCAAGCCCGAGCTACTGGCCAAAGACAGGTTGGTGAGGGCTTTAATTGCCTCTCCTGCAAACACGAAATTCTAACCATGGAACACATAGGGTACTGTGTTCCTCAGTCCAACTTGCTTCATTTTAAGAGAACAGATTCTCCCATAGGGGACTAGAAGAAAGCCCTGTCCATAGGCTGTCCCCTGACCACAGAATGCTACAGGCATTCATTCTGTTGTGAAGGTTGAATTTCTCCTTTCACAGGCACACCAGATCCCACCAAGCTAAACCTCAGCCTATTCAGCCCAGACCCCAAACACACCAAAAGGCTGGCAAAGAGAGCCTCTGCAGATGACTGGTCTCAAGGACAGGGGGCAGCTATGATACAACAGCAGAGGGCATGCATGCCACACACACATACCTGAGACTCCCTCAAGGGCCAGCCCTTGGGCACTCCATGATATCTTATTTCTAAAGAAATTACCATCAGGATAAAAAACAGAATTGATTTTTCAAATACTGAGAAAGAGTCAGAGACCTATATCCAAGACAAAGATGGAAGAATCAATTGTTGCCAAGGAAGAAGACAAGAAATTATCATGGCCAGGTAATCGGAGTGAAACCTCACATATAACACGCCCAATGGAGGATTGAAAGCAGAAAGATATCAGGGAGTCTCAAAACACATAGATTAAACTGATAGAAATAAAATAAAGTAAAATAAAATAAAATAAATAAAGAATTTCTAAAGAAAAGATTGGTAGCAGACTGAAGGAAAAGTCCAAGAAGCTGGCAGAAGCAAAGGACCAAATTTTTGACCTGGCAGAAAAGGAATGGTAAATAAGGAAACAAATCCAAAGAAAGAAGGAAGAATGATGAAACATGACAATGAGCTTAGGAAAGTCATTGACTCCAAGGAATAGAAAGAGGTGCTTATTGTAGGAGAAGTAGGAGTGAGAGAAAAAAAAGAGGGCTGAACATGGATTTGAGAATTCAGAGCTAAAACTGTCCCTCATCTGGGAGCAGAAACAGAGATCCAGATTCAGAGGAAAGGAGGACTCACATCACCATCCACAGAAGCATGGAACCACAAGACATAGTTTCATTCAATGGAGGAATTCTCTTTACCTAAATATGCGTGGGAGTGTAGTTTGTACATAGCCAAATCACTTACCTCAAGAGGACAAACTATACCAGCTCTCAAAGCAGGCCAGGTTGCTCAAGCAACACCAGCCCAAGCCAAAATCCATTTCCCCTTCATTTGTGAACAATGACAGAGCAGTGGTTCACGTCTAGAACTAGGACATATTCAGAAGTCAAAGGTTGTGTCATGGATTGTGTCTATCAGTTCAGAGGCGGCCTTCAGCTCAACTCATGATCCCAGGGTCTTGGCATCGACTCTGGTCTCAGGTTCCCTGCTCAGGGGTAAGTCAGCTTTTCCCTCTCCAGCTCTACACCCTGATTGTGATCTCTCTGTCTCTCTGTCAAATATGTGCATGTGCATTGTTTGACAAAAAGACAAAAACACAACCGGGGTACAAGGATTGACTGTGGCCAGGGGATGTTTTCTTTAATTTGGACCTAGATCTCTATGGAAGGCAGCCAGGTTCAGAGAACCTCCCATTATCTCAAATGCTAGACCTTCGCTCAGAGCTCCAATGTTCATTCTCCAGTTCCTTGTCTTCCTGAATATCCTCACCAACCTGTAGCATACGCTGTCTGTGGCTCTCTAATGGCCCTTTGTTGTCCCACTGTTCATCTTCTGCTGCCTCCATTAGAACACGCCCATCTTCCACAAGAGGCATTGTTTGCTTATCCCATGAAACTATTTGGGGGATGTTCATGAGAGGGTGAAGGCAGGCTTGTGCTGTCACATCTACATGTACTCCTCCAGAGGGTATCTGCACGACCCTGTGGGAATGCTCCAGGTTCTTTGACATTTGAATCCTCTTCAATGCGTCCTTTTGAAGATACAAGTTGTCTTCCTGAAACGGGCACGGAAGTCTTTCAGATGGCTTCACTTGGGCTATGGGTCTTTTCCAACATGCTCCATGCTTGCTCCTGTGGACTCCAAGTACATGAGTCCATTCTGGACCTAGGGTTCTAGGATGTAGAATCTGCTTTTGGTAAATCGTCAGTTTTGAAGATTTGGAAGTCATTTTGGCTCTATTTCTAGGGATGCTACAGCTACTCATTATAAGGTCCGCTAGGCCAGAGGGAGTCATTTTGTGTTTCTGCAGTAAACTTATATTGAACCCATGCTGTAAACAAAATTGACCCTACTCCTCCCAGAGGAGCTTACTCTCAAAGCCTAGATACAAGGGTGAATCAGGCCAGGTGAAGACATCCCATTAGAGGGGCACGCATATATCTACTAGGGTAAATTGAGATCCAATTGTCCACCCATGTGTTACCTAGCATTTTTGTTTTTGTGGTGTAGCAGACTTAGCACGACTGTGCAGTTTTTTCTGTATTGTTATCTCATTGGCCACGTCTGTATAGCCTGGCTAAACTACCGCTATAAATGTTAGTCTCTGAGGCTGGGAGGGGTTGCCTCTTTGCAAGAGAAGGCCCTGACCGGTCAATATGATTCTCGATGCTTTGTGCACAATTAACGTTTGCTTGACCTTCACTTTGTATCAGTCTCGCTCTTTTGAATAAGGACCCTATCTTTGGAGGGCCACCCGAATTCAAATGATGAGAACTGAAACAGCATTGGAATTTTTGGAAAAGCCTCTGGAGTAAGATCATGGGATCCTGCATGGAGCTGCAGTGTACAGTCTCCTACCAATCTTCTCTTCAGGAGTTCTTTAGGTGCTTTTATCTTTATCAGTTTTATCTCTGTGGTTCGAGACTCTCTGATATCTCCTATGTTTTCTGACGTACAGCGAGTATCCAGGCCCCTGCTTTCAATCCCGCATCAGGCGTTTTCTATGTAGAGGGTTCACTCTGATTGCCTAGCCATAATCATTCCTTCTTCCTTTACCTGGGCATCAATTGATTTTTTCATCTTTGCATTGGATCTAAGTCTCTGTCACCTCTCTGTATTCGTTAAACTCATTCTGCTTTCTAACCTGAGGGTAATTTATTTAGGAGGAAGAGATCCGGAGTACCCAGGGCTGGCCCTTAAGGTTTGTTGAGTGCGTGCGTGTGTGTGTGTTTGTGAGTGTGTATGTGGCATGCATGCCACTGCTGTTTGTGTTGTGGCTGACCCTGTCCTGGAGGCCAGTCATTTGCTGTAGCTCTCCTTTCCGGCCGTTTGTTGTTTTTAGGGTCCGGGTTGAATATGCAGAGGTTTACCTTGGTGGGCTCTGGTGTGCCTGTGAAAGGAGAAACTCTACCAACTCAACAGAACGCAGGCCTGCAGAATGCTGTGTTCAGAAGAGAACATGTGGTCAAAGCTTTCTTCTCGTCCCCTATGGGAGAGTCGTTGTCCTTGGACTAAGCATCTTGGACTGAGGAAGGCAGTTTTCCAAGTATTCCACTGTCGGGATTTCGAGTTGGCTGGATAGGCAGCCTATGTCCTCACATACCTGTCTTGGCCAGTAGCTTTGTCTTGATGCTGCTGTTGCGAGAGCCCAAAATTTATTATGTCCACATTGAGACATCTCCACGAACACTGCCTTTCACGGAATCACTCCCACTACTCACCATCTTCCCAGTGCGTCACTTAGTATTGTCTCTCTCTGATCATTGTCTCCAGGCTGTCTGCTCCTGGTCGCTTGTTGGTGTCATATGCAGGAAAAAGATGGTGTTCCTTCAAGTTGATGTCTGCCAAGCCTGCTGATAGGAAAACTTCAGCCTTCAACACTTGTGTTGTAAAGTACTCGTGCCCTTCAGACCCTCTGCGTCTCACAGTCAACGGCACTGGGAAACAGGTTCCTTGTGGGTTCCCAGTGTGCCCTGCTCTCCTGTGCCTTGGTACTCTTCATGGGATCCAGCCCTCTGATCCACTAACCAACCAAATCTCCCCTGAGCCATGTCTCCAACCTTCTCCCATCATCTCTGCAACTTCCGTTTTCTTTCGCTGTGGAGTTTATCTTGTAGGCTTCAGGTCAATTTCCACCCCAATGCAGTTGTTGTGTTCATCTTCCTGTTGCCTTCATAGCTGAAGACAAGCATGAGGTTATTAGACACTACTACCATCTCACTCTCCTCCATGTCACCGCAATTCGTACTGAGACATAAGCAAGAAGGAATTCTTCCACTTGTCTCTTATGGCAGTCTTGCGGAGAGCATTGGGCTTTGTCACATCTATCATTCTCAGAACGACATCAGACAGACGATTTCACTAACTCATGACACTCAAGAATCATACGAAAAAGAAAGGGTATTGGTACAAACAGTATGACTCTAATGAGAAATTCAAATGGTGCTGTTCTTTGGAAAGCAGTTTTGTGAGAACACGTGTTACTTGAAGAGGACAAGAGATGACATTCCTTGCAGGAGATTTCCTGAAACTGATGGAATGTGAGATTTCAAGGCATGTCAAATTGAATTGCTACCCACAAGAGACCGAATTCCATTCTCTCGTATTTTAATAATAATTGTGATGTGAAACACACACACACCACACAGCATTAACACATGCACATGCAAACACACAAAGATAAGACATGCAAAATATGGGAAGGAAGCGAGGAATCGTACCAATGAAGCAACCCCAAGAAAATACCATATAGGTGAAAGGCAAATAGAATCCAAGTCAGAAGCCAACCGAAATGAGAAAGTGAACTATTACCTATCAATAATACATTCAGTATCAGGACTAAAGTCTCCCGTCAATACAAACAGTTTGTAAGAGTGGTTGAAATTCCAAATCAAAAAAAAAAAAAAAAAAGGTAGAAAACATCCATAAGAAAACAGCAAATATTAAACTAGCTCGTCCTTCTGTTGACCATAGGAGATTTCCTTCGACTATAAAGATACTCATAGCTTGCAAGTGAAGAAACAGGGAAGACATAGGTTATGCTATTCCCAAGGAGAAGAGAGCCAAAGTGTTTGTGCATAAGTCAGCGAGAGTCATTTTATGCCTTCGAGAGACAAAAGATAAGCGGAAGTTGTTTTGTCTTGATGGAGCATCAAAACAACAGAAACCTGGAAGAATTGCCAACATATACACCACGAACAAGGGTGTATCTAAACGTTGGAAGCCTATGAACACACAGGAATGGAGATGGCTGTTCTGCCCCATCTCTCTGCCCTTCAACCACACTGCCTCCTTCTTCCTGTGGAGACCTCTCATGGCACCTGCCTCCAAGCACAGGTGATTCCCATTGATGGGAAGACCCTCTTCTCTCCCCCATCTCCCCACTCCAGTTACTCCCACTTATTCGTGAGCTCACAAGCCCCATGGTACACACTCTCCATGCAGCATGCTCTCTCTTTTCTAGCATTGGCCTCCGTTTCTAGCTGTGCTTGTGTCATGGATGTCCCTCCCCAGCCAGCCTCCAAGCTCTCCTTCCCTTTAGCTCCAACACCTGACACAGTGCCTGGCACGTATCACTTTGAGCTTCCCTTGGGTGGACCTTTTCCTGTTGAGATGCTCCACTGGGAGCTTAGCCCCGCACCCCAGCATGGGCTCCGGCCTCAGAAGTGAGGGGGCGGGGCCAGCGCAGAGAAGGGTCTTTGCTAATTTCCAAAGCAAGAAGTGAGCTCTCAGAGGACTCAGGAGGGAGGGGGGCGGGGGCAGCCGGGAGAGGGGCTTTGCTAATTGCCCAGGCGGGAAGGAGGGGCGCGCAGCGCCAGTGTGCTGTGCTGCAGCCCATTTGGGACTGCAGGACCCACCATACTCGCTGCCCCTGCACTCCCATGCTCCAGCCTAGCCCCTGAGGCCGCGGTGTCCTGTTCCCGTACCGCCGCCTGCTGCCCCTCCCCGACCCATGGCTTCTCTGGAGGACCCTCTGCTCACAGGTAAAGTGACACCACGACACGCCCTCACCTGAAGCAGAAAACGCAGTCCAGGAGCTGGGCGCAGCCTCCTGCCAACCCCAGGGCACCAGGACCACCCCAGACGCTGCGCCACACCCTGTCCGCAGGGGGTCAGGCCGGGACAGCGCCACAGGAGGTACCCCCCCCTGCCAGCGGGCAGGCTAGCCCCCATAGTTCTGCACCCCCACGCGCTTTTCAGAGCCTCCTGCCATTCCCAGGGCACCCAGAACCCAGAGAGTGAGGCCTTGGGTGTTCTCTAGTGACAGATTCAAGGCAATTTTTCGACTTTGGGACTCAGAGTTAACATAGTTTTCATTTGTGATTATTATTTTTGTGTGGGGGACGTCGCTTTTCTTTTGACCTATGCTTGTTTTCACTCCCGGTTCTGAAGAAGCCCCTAAATCCTAACCCTGTTGAGGACTCCGAAAGCTCTCAGAGCAGCAGTGCTGGGGGACAGTGTGGACACATGGTTTGGTTTCTCCTCTGGCCTGCTTCTGTGGCAGCCCCGCTCTGTCCTCCTCAGACTTCAGAGCAATATCTGAACAAGTGGAGAAGCGACCAGGGGGTCAGGAAGGTGGCCACCGAAGAGTGACTTCTCTGGAGGTTGGAAGAGCAAGCAAGTGAGCATGTTAGTCCAGCTCTGCCTGCATTCAGTATGGAGCTGAACAGGGGCCAGGGAAGGGGAGGAGGAGCAGAGAGCAGGGACAAAGGGACCAAAGAGGAGATTCAGATGAAGGGAAGTAATGGGGAGGAAAGAGAAGAAACTCTAGAAGACAGGTATGTAGAAAGGAAAAGGGATGAAGTGGGCATTGGGAAAGGGCACCACCAGGGAAGGAGAGAGGGGAAGAAAAGAGGGAGGAAAGAGGAAAGGGGAAAGGGAGAAGGGAGGAGTCAGCATGCCAGGGCTCCCCCTGCATCTGAAGAAGAGGTGGCTGGTCCAGCTTGTCAAACAGGGTGCTCACTCTTTGGCCCCAGTTTCTGCTCCCTGTGCTACTGGGCTTTGCAAGGAAGGCAGGCTGTCCCTTGGGACCTACTGGAGCCCACTGGAGCCCACAGGAGGGTGGGAGAGGTAAGATGCCACCAGGTCCTGTCCTGAGCTGCTCCCAGCCACCAGCCTCACCACATGGTGCAAGAGGGACCCCAGAACAAAGGACGGACACAGGCCAGCATGTCTGCTGGTGGCCCTGGGCACTTAGCTCATCGCAGTGAACCACACGGCCTCCTCAACCCACGCTTTCAAAGCCTCCTTCTTCGCTTCTGGCTTTCATGTTTGTAGGAACATGAGCCAGATCTAACTCATCTCCGACAGACAATTCTGACTCACCCCGTGTCAGATTTTTATGAGTGGCTGTGATAGAGTAAGATAGCAATGCTCCAACAAACGGACTGTTTCCTCCCACTTGACCTCAACAGTCTTATACATTTTCTTAGCGAAAACATCTTGTCTCCTTCCATTAAGCTCATAACGTGATCTAATAATATACATGCGCCTTCCTTAGATGCGAAGCGATACAGAGGTCCTTTTTTTTTTTTTAATTTTACAAGGTAAAGTCAGTGAACATATCCAACTTGACGAATACGTCTCTAAAATGTCAATCCAGGCAAAGCTTTTTCTGCCTACAGTTTCGAGCCTACGTGGTGACATTTTTAAAATGCTTTCAGTCCCTCAGTGAGGCTCTTAGAAGCTAGCCAGGGCTTACTACGTGCCAGGCACTGTGTCAGGTGTTGGAGCTAAAGGGAAAGAGAGCTTGGAGGCTAGCTGGGGAGGGACATTCATGACACAAGCACAGCTAGAAACGGAGGCCAGTGCTAGAAAAGAGAGAGCAGGCTGCATGGAGAGTGTGTACCATGGGGCTTGTGAGCTCACGAATAAGTGGGAGTAACTGGAGTGGGGAGATGGGGGAGAGAAGAGGGTCTTCCCATCAATGGGAATCACCTGTGCTTGGAGGCAGGTGCCATGAGAGGTCTCCACAGGAAGAAGGAGGCAGTGTGGTTGAAGGGCAGAGAGATGGGGCAGAACAGGCATCAGTCAGTTGGAGGGGTATGAATAGACTGATGGGAGGATTATGGGTGCCTTTGGAGGACTGAGAATTTGTTAGAAGATCAGTGCAGATTTCTATGGAGACAAATGCCAGGAACTGATAGGTCTTTGAAAGGTCACTCTGGCTGCCTTTTGGCAAAGGGGTTGGTAAAAGGCACTTGCAGGTGTGAACACACCAGGTGGGAGGTGAGTGCAGGAAATCGGGTGAGGGAGCATGGGAACTTGGTCCCGGGGTATATAAGGGAGAATAGCCTTTAAGGAGTTCCACAAATTGGCACCAGCTGTGGCTTCATTACAGAGCTGGAAGGGGGAGGTGGGTGTGTCCTGGAGGTTACAGAAATTACATGAGAAAGGGAAGTCTTTTTAGATCTCTTTTTCAACTAGAGGAACTCTCACCTTATTGATAGAATTCCAGAGTGGGAACCAATGATATGAGGACATCTTTGAAATGTCTGAATATGTTCTTCGACATCTTTGCAAGTGACGAGGAGACCTTGACCTTAGGAGGCCTTGGCCCTCTTTGTAGCCAGAAAGATTTCACCTACAGATTTGGGTTCTCCCTTTTAAAGTCAAGGAGTCAGTCCTTCCAAAGGACACCTCCTATCATTTTACCCTCTCATCATACCTCACGTGCTGGCATCTCCAAGACCCTCTGTTCCAGGTTGAGAGTATCCACTTTGGCCGGGCTGGTCTTGCCAAGAACACCACCACAGGAAATCTAGAGCCTGTAGTGCTATTAATAACATCATCTAAGACTGTGTTTGCTGCCCTCTTGGCCTCTTCCCACCATGACTCACTGAAGCTTTTAACACATTGTATCCATTATGCTATAGTTCCCAAAGGTCATCTTCTCTAGTGCCATTAGTTTTTAGGGGAACAGGCAAACCTTAAACTTGTCCCCCTTAATTGGATCCCTGTGCCCCCACAATCTCTTTGAATGCCTTTCACCATGATCCTTGAATGAGATCTGAGACCACTGCTGGTACCTAACACTTCTTGGCACCTTGTCTGCTAGGTTCTTGGAAGAGGAGGTGGCTATGGAGGTGAGTGGGAATGGGAGTGGGAGGATTTCTCCCTTCACTTCCCTTTTTGTGTTTTCAAATAATGGGTTTTGAGGGGGAGGGAAAGGTTAACCAGACCATTTATTTTCCATCTCCCATCGATAAAATGTCACACAGGAGAGAGGTGGCAGAAACGCACTTTCAGGTTAATTATTTTACAAGGAAGATTGACTTATGAACCTACTTTGTTATTCCCTTTCATTCAATTTCCCTGTACCTCCTTTTCTATGAAGTGTAACGGTAACCCATTATTATTTTTATTGTTGGCACGTGCCTTGTGAACCATAAAGTGTACGCTATAAATGGGAGCGCTTTTCTTTTTTTTTTTTTTTTTTGTAGTTTACGAAAAACTAATATTTTTTAAATTAATTTTTTATTTATTTTCAGCATAACAGTATTCATTCTTTTTGCACCACACCCAGTGCTCCATGCAAGCAGTGCCCTCTATGATACCCAACACCTGGTACCCCAACCTCCAAATCCCCCGCCCCTT